>NC_133658.1:67831334-68117248 GCF_037893015.1 Macrotis lagotis
ATATATGGAAATTTCTTTTCAGTTTTTATAGTACTTTATAAGGGACAGCTATTCTTTTGCCAGACATTACTCTTTGAGCCTCAGTTTCTTTATTGCTAGAATGTGGTTGCTTACAGCCCTCCCTATCTTGTGGACTGTGATAAATGTGCTTTATAAAAAAAATTTTTAAAAAGTAATGTACCAATATTAGGTTCTTCTTAACAACTGACATAGTTCCTTGAGCTCAGTATATGTTTCTTGGTGATGGCAAACTAATATTCTCAGAGGTGTTCATGGGGAAAAGCAAGCAAACAAAGAAACCAAAACCCTTTCTTTGGTTAATCAAAGGCACTCAGCCTTTGCTTTGAGTCAGCAGCTACATCCTTGATTTGTTTATTTTTGTTTATATTTAATAGGAAAAATGGCTTGTATGAGAACATGAAAGAAGAAATATTTGTGCTGTTTCATATCTAATATTAATATCTGTAATGAATCAGAAAGACAATGGAAATATATGGACATTTATAAAAATTCAAATGGACCTGTTGAACAAAATCAAAAACAATATGGTATACTGTAAAAGAGAACATCAAGGAAACCTGGAGGCCAGATCTATATGTTTTCATTGGCAGCTGGGTGACCAGACAAAATCTTTCATACCAGTCTGAGCCTGTTTCCTTTGTTGTCAAATCATGGTTAATATTTATACTAGAGAATCATTTTTGACATGAAAATGAGATCATGTATATGAGCTGTAATGTGACTGAGAATTACAATTAAACGATGGAAAAAAGTAATAAAAATAAAATTCTGATTTCAGAACTTTTATCTTAGCATACCACATTCTTCCATAGATCCATGATCTCATCCTGTGAGAATGTTGCCATTAATGTATTTGAATTAATATAGCATATGGCAAATAATAGATGGAATGATATAACATATGGTAAAGAAACCCTAAGTGAGAACGAAGAATAACAGATGGGCAGTCTGAATTAGGTACTGATACCAAAGAAAAATTAAAAGTACTAGAAAATAATAGCTAGAAATTAGGGTGGATTCTGTAGAAACGATTGACAGAAAGATATGTATAAAGATCACAAAGTAGTAAGAGGTTCAATTGGACTGAGTTCTGTTCCAGTGCAGGGTCAGTTCTAATGATATAATAGATCTCTTGAAATATCATAATTCAGAAAAGAAATAGATCATGCATTCTTCATATCCTAAAAAACCTTGTGGTGCACCTCAAAACCCTATATCTATTACTTTGTCTGCTTTCATCACTGCCCAACTTAAGCTCATAATCTCTAAGCTCACCACCATCCTGCTAATTTAGACCACCTCCCTCAGTTTCCTCTACTCTCCTCTTAGAGCACTGGAGGGTGAAGGAACAAATTCCTCCCAATGCCTTCCTTGGTTAAGGGCAGAAACTGGATTTCATTTCACTTTGCACCTGCTCCTCTATCTAGTTTTAGCTCACCACGAATGAGGATATACCTAAGTTGGGTAGCGCCTGGTCTTTCTCCACTGTCCTTGACTCCTTTTGTAGGTTGTCTTCCCCCATTGTAAGCTAATATAGGGTAAAGATTTTCTTTATGATTGTC
Source organism: Macrotis lagotis (assembly GCF_037893015.1). Lineage (NCBI taxonomy): Eukaryota > Metazoa > Chordata > Mammalia > Peramelemorphia > Peramelidae > Macrotis > Macrotis lagotis. Next base: position 67,832,918 of record NC_133658.1, read on the forward strand.
AGATGTATTTCCCACAGTTAACACAGTGACTGACACATATGAGGCACTTAATAAATGTTTATTGGATTATTGGATTAGAGGAGAGAATCAATTTTCATATTCTTCCCCGATAGATTCTAAAATATTCACTATATGATTATGGGTAGTTTGTAAATTTATTTCAAAGCTCTGGAGATCATCTTTGGCACCTGAAATTGAGGGAAAATGGAATAGAAGTAGATGCCCCCAGACCAGTTACATAGAGCTTGTGTAAAAGAGAGTGACTAGGGGGAAAAAAGAGTCCTACCCTTTTCTTTGGTTCATGAACAGAAGACAAAATCTACTAAGAGTGAAGTCAGAAAAAGAAAGTGGCAGGAGTGAATAACTCCATCTCTCTAGTTTTATAAGTGCAGAGAACCACTAACAAGAAATGACTTTCTTCCACATTGTAGAGAATACAGTGGGCTCTATGTTAGGCAAACAGAATGACAAAATGACCCCAGAAGGATTTCTGAATGCTAGCCCCAAGCATACCCAGAGAAATCCAGGAATCTAAAATGCATGTATTACACTTAGATACATATATAAAAGTATGCATGCATATTTATGTATTATATATATATATATGTATGTATACCTAAACAAAGAAATTGATGATTTAAATTAATTATTAAACATAAAGAACTTTGTCTCTAAATGTTAAATCACACACATATACCACATATGTGTATATAAAACATATATAATATATATGCCCAAACTAATCAAATGAACTAATCCTTGAGATAGTTCTGGATACACTACATTATATACATATGTAGATATACATAGTCACATTTTCACATATACTAATATATAGGTAAATTATATATTTATACATTTATATATTCATTGTGTAAATATTTATGTGTATTCAATCTTCCTTAGAAGCCAGCTTTATGTTGGTAAGCCTTTCTTCAGTGATACAAGAACTAAATGATTAAAACATTTGATTTCATCATTCCATCATCAGACAAGCATTAGCTGTGGTTCCACCTTGACCTACCTTGGCAGAACTTTCACTCCATTTTTATAGCCTTTCAGATATCACTATTTTCTTTGAGTTGGGGATGGTGTTATAAATAAAAGAATGAGATGAAAACTCTGAAGATTTTGATTCCAATCAATTAATAACTCAATAAACATTTATGTAGTACTGATTCTAAATCAGACATCCAAAGGGAGGTATAAAAAGATTGTATCCTCAAGTCATTCAAATTTTCTCTGGTGAAAGAATAAAGAACATGTACCCATAAGAATAAATACAAAACATTCACAGAATAAGTGCAAGTGCCCAGAACATGGGAGGCATTAACTGGGGAGATCATGAAAAGCTTCATAGATACCAGGATATATCAGTGGAAATCGCTTTTTTGTTCTTTTTTATTAATATTTTAGTTGTTTTGAACATATACAATAGTAGTTTCAATGTATCTCTTTTGTTTACTTATTTTATATTATTGGAATAATCTTGTTGTGAGAGTTATCATAAACCTCCCCTTCACCCGAAAAAGAAGAGAAATCTCAAGAACAGTGAGAGGGGGAAAAAAGTGTACTTCAGCCTCTGTTCAGATTCCAATAGCTCTCTCCCTGGGATGAGTTCCCTTGCCTATCATAGCCATCAGGGAAGTTGCTTCAATATTTTTCCCACAGTTGCTATCACTAGCTTTTTTTTCCTCCACTATATTCCTCCACACTCTCATATATTCCATTTTCTATCTATTTTCATCCTTTCCATGCTCCGAAGTATGTTGTGTCCAAGTACCCTGTCCCACAATCTTCCCTCTCTTCTATCACCTACTCCCCCTCATTCCTACCTTCCCCAGTTCCTGCTTATCCCATCTCTTTCCTCTCATTTTTATCTAAGATGGATTTCTATACCTCATTTAAGTATTTATGTTATTTCCCCTCTGAGTCATTTCTAATGAGAATGAAGGCTCATTCATTACCCCTCACCTTCCCTCATTCCATTCCATTTTAAAGCTTTTTCTTGATGCTTATGGGAAATACCTTAGCCCTTTCTTGTGTGGGAACACAGGCTATTCTAATGGAATGCCACCTGGACAGTTGCAGGAGCTGGCATGCTGCCCTGAGAGATAAGGTGTGCCGGAGTCCTTGGGAGCTGAACTTTCCGCCCCACAGACCAAGGGCACTAGACACAGCTATGTTTTACTATCTCCTCCCTAACATACCCCCTTATCCTGTAATGCAAGATGCTGCATATACACACCACTTGTGCATCCTCATTCCCTCAATTTTCTTTGTTCTACCCTGGAAGACCTAACAGTATATATGTAATAGCTAAGAAGTAATAAAATTGAGCTGGAGGCATAAAGCAGTCATGGCTTGACTCCTTATTCTCAGCTCAGGTCATCGCTGTGGGCCCCAAGGTGAAGCAAGGCACAAAAAATGGTAGTGAAATATGGGACCCCCCCCCCAATCTGAAGGATGCTTCAGAATTCTCACTCATCCCTGTTGTCTAAGATAAGTGCTCCATATCAACCGGTCTCTGACTGTCCCCTTGCCCCGCAACCCCACGGCTTCTAGAGCCCCCTGTAGTCCCTTAACATAATGGGGAATCTTCCCCCTTCTTCCCAAGATACCCAAGTATGGGTTCTTAAACACCTGCTAAGTTCCCATTGCCTGAAATGCTCTGAAAAATATGTAAGATAACACTCTAGGAAGTTTTGGCTTTGGCCCCCTGGATTGAAGCTGTCCACATCCTGGATCCTGATATTTGGGGACGTGTTTTGACACTTGCCCACAGAGCTAAGATCCGTGGTGACTTTTTCTCCCCCACTGCCCTTCTACCCTATTGTCACTGCAATACATGCCTGGCTTTCAGGGAGAGAGGAAAAACATCAAGATATTTTACAGGCAGCTTTAGATGCAGAAAAGACCAGGACAGAGAGCCCGTGCCACCTCAATGAGGTCTGCGATGAGGGCACTCAAACTGATGAGAAATCCTCTTGCCCCCCCTCCTAAACACTCCCCATCCTCCACCAGACAAACCACCCTCCCTAAAGCCTCCTAGTCTCTATCCTGAGTTGCCTCAGGAAGATGGCTGGATCCAGCCTCCCCCGAAACATCAAGATGCTCCCCCTGGCCCCTCAGTAACAGCTAATGACTTCACGGATGCCTGTCAGATGAGAGATCTTTGCTGGGTCTATTGATAACCATTACCCACCCTTCCCCCTTTCTCAAGGGGATTTCAGCACTCCTTGTAAGTATGCTTTCCTTCTCATTTCCCTCCCTCCAACCCATTCCACAGGCCTATGTAGCCTTTACAGATGCGAACAGAAAGCACTTGGGCTATGTAATCTACAGTAATGGATCCCTTTTATTCATTTACAGGAGCCCCCACACTCAGTCTGTGCAATGGGCAGAATTACAAGCCCTGGCCTTGGTCCTTGCCCACTTCCCTTCCTCCCCCATCCTAACGCAAGGGAGAGGGTTTGCTTGTGTTTCTCCCACAGATTGCACTGCCTCTGTGAATTACCAATGGTCTGACCTGACCTTCCTCTCTAGATGATGCTAATCGCAGCAGCAGCAGCAGCAGTAGCAATACCAGCTCCCCCACCTCCAGCTTCCAGATCACGCTAGCTCTGTCCCTCCACCAGCACATTAGCCCTGACCAAAGAAATGCAAAGACTGTTTCTAAACAACAATAGAAGAAACCCAAGACTGAGGATTAAGGGGGAGGAAATGATCCCCCACACACACACACACAACCTCCCTGCAGTACTCCAGGATGAGCTCTTTACCTTGGCAAAAAAGAGCGATGGACTTTTAACCTCAGAGAACATTTGCCTCTTCACCAATTCCTTGTTACTATGCTGTTCCTGCTGAACACTCCCAAAGCATGGGTCACCCCTTGGTGCACACTTATCCCCTCCCCCCAACTCTTTTACCAGTAGGTTATGATGCATCTCTCTTCCCTGCTTTCTTTGCCAGTAGTGGAACCATGGGTCTCCCCACACTCTCACCAGAAGAACAAGAAGTCACACCATTTTCTGAGACTCTTACTTAACGGTCCCACTAAGGCATTCATTCCAAGGGGACCTTTTTGCATTTGACTCCTCTGCTATGGGGATCATCAAACCCCACGCACCCCTCCCTGTCCTTTTCTCCCTGACATTGGACACTCCCCCCACCTGCTTCTGGTCTTCACAGATCCCCTGGACCCAGTGTAAAAACCCCTATGCATTTCTCATTGTTTATTATGTTTATTATTATTTTGTGGTGTTTATTATGACGATCCAGGTCCCCCCGGCCTGTAACGAAAAACAAAGGGGAGATGTGGAAAAACAGGCTATTTTAATGGAACACCACCTGGACAATCTCAGGAGCTGGCAAGCCACCCTGAGAGATAAGGTGCGCCAGAGTCCTTGGAAGCTGGACATTCCACCCCACAGACCAAGGGCACTAGACACAGCTGTGTTTTACCACCTCCTCCCTAACATACCCCCTTATCCTGTAAGGCAAGATGCTGCATGTACACACTGCTTGTGCACCCCCATTCCCTCAATTTTCTTTGTTCTAACTTGGAAGACCTAACAGTATATATGTAATAGCTAAGCAGTGATAAAATGGAGCTGGAGGCATAAGGCAATGGTGGCTTGACTCCTTATTCTCATCTCCCCTCCTGCAGGGAGGTCATCACTGTGGACCCCAAGGTGAAGCAAGCCACAACATTCTTCCTCTCCTTTCTCTTCCTCCCAGTACTTTCCTTTATCACTCAATGACTCCATTCTTTTTACTATATTATACCACTATATTCAGCTCCTTCCTGTGCCTTGTCTATATATGTTCCTTCTAAATGCTCTCATAAATGAGAAAGCTCATATGAGTTAACAGTACCTTTTTCCATGCAGAAATACAAGCAGTTCAACATCATTAACTTCCTCATAATTAGTCCTTGTCTATCCCCTCTATGGTTCACCTGGGTACTGTACCTGGAGAGCAAACTTTCTGTTCAGATCTGGTTGTTTCAATAGAAAAATTTGAAAGCCCCATGTTACATTGAAAATCCATCTTTTCCCCTGAAAAAGGATGATCAGTGTTCTGGTTGTTGATTCTCAGTTTTAAACTAAGATCTTTTGTGTTCTGAAATACCATATTCCAAGCCCTTAATGTAGATGCTGACAGATCCTGGGTAATCCTGACTATAGAGCCACAGTAGTTGAATTGCCTGTTTCTGGCAGTTTTTAGTATTTTCTCATTGACTTGGGAGTTTTGAAGTTTGGTTTTAATGTTCCTGGAAGTTTTTCTTTTGGGATCTCTTTCAGGAGGTGATTGATGATTTCCCTCAATTTCTATTATACCCTCTGGTTCTAGGATCTCGGGGCATTTTTGATGTGTTATTTCTTGAAAATTGAAGTATAGGTCTTTTTCTGGTCATGAGTTTCGGATAGCCAAATAATTTTTAAATTATCTCTTCTGAATCTGTTTTCAAAGTCAGTTGTTTTTCCAATGCGATGTTTTGTCTTTTCTAATTTTTGGTTCTTTTGGTATACTTTTATTTCTTCTTGAGTTTTGACAAAGTTATCAGCTTTCTTTAGTTCCAGTCTACATTTGAAAGAGTTATTTTCTTCAGAGACCTTTTTTTTTAATTTCCTTTTCTAGCTGGCCAATTCAGCTTTTTAAGGCATTCTTCTCATTTGCCTTTTGTGTTTCTTTTTTCCATTTGGCCTAAACTGGTTTTTAACATTATTTTCTTCAGTATTTTTTAGTATTTCTTTCCCTAAGTAGCTTACTTGATTTTCATGATTTATCTGTATCATTTTTCCTCCCAAATTTTACTGTACTTCCCTTAATTGTTTTTCAAAGTCTTTTCTGAGATCATCCATAACCTGAGCCCATTTTCTATTTCTTTTAGAGGTTTTGGATATAGAGGCTTCAATTTTGTCTGTACATGAGTATGTATTTTGATCCTCCATGGGACCAAAGTAATTTTCTATGGTCAGATTCTTCTTTTTCTGTTCTTTATTCATTTCTTCAGTCTATGACTGATTTACCAAACTTCCAAGGCTTTTGGGGACAATCCACAAGGACCTTAATTCCTCTAAGGTCTTATGAGATGCTCTGATTGCTCTCTTTCCTGTGTTCAGGCTTCCTCTTTGCCCTGGAACTGTGAGGAGGGTTGCTGTTCTGCTATGGTGGTGTTGTGGGGGCCCAGACTGAAATCTGGGTTGGAGTGTGTGCAAACAGCAGAGTACTGCCCCAGGGAGAGCAGAGAGACCTGTGTAGTCTCCCCTAACCCCCTTACTGTCTTTAGGCTGGGAACTCTGGTCATGCTGGATGTCTCTGCTGATTCCCACTGCAGGTTCTCACTACAGCTGCTCTGAGGCTGGAGCTCTGCTCCACACTCACACTGGTGCAGCAGAATTCTCTTACTACCCCTTCTAGCTGTCCACAATGATTCCTGAACCAGGAGATTTGGAAACTGCCCCCTCTGCCACATTTCTAGGCACCCAGACAAGCTGTGCTGTTCTGAGGCTGCAACTGTGCTGTGGCTTTTTCCAACCCCCTGTCCTGGTGGAACAAATCTTTCTGTGGAACTTATAAGTTATGTTGGACTGGGAAATTGTATCACTCAGTCTTTCTGTGGGTTCTGCCCCTCTAGATTTTGACTAAAGTCATAATTTGACAGCTTTTGGAGTTTTGGGGGAATGAGTTTCTGGGATTTCCTGGCTTCTTGCTGCCATCTTGGCTCCACCCCCTGAAATCTCTATAAAAAAAAATTAGAATTTATTTATTTATTTTCATCCATTTGCATATGCATATTTTCAAGTTTCAAAATTTCCTTCCACCCTCCTTTCCCATGCTCCCTCACCTCAGTGGCGAACAGCAGGTTAGCATTGTACATACATATTTGGATAAACCTGCTTATAGATTAGTAAAATTAAGGGAGAGATACATAAGAGTGATTTTTATAAAGTGGAGTGATTTTAGGGCTGTGTGTGTATGTGTGTGTCTGTGTGTATTTTTGTTTTGTTTTGTTTTTCTTCCTCTGGATGGGGATAACATAGTCCATAGCTGTCCTAATACAGTTGTTCAAGTACTGTTGAGAGGAGCTGCTTCTTTCAAGTTTGTTCATCTCACAATGTTCTTTTTGATGTGTACATTGTTCTCTTGGTTCTACTCCCTTCACTTAGCAGCAGATTCTGTAAGTCCTTCCATGCTTCTCTAGAGTCTGGCCATTTATTGTTTCTTATAGAACAATAATATTCCATAGTGTTCAAGTACCATAACTTGTTTAGTCATTCCCCAATTGATGGGCATCCCTTCAATTTCCAGTTCTTTGCCACTACAAAAAGAATACTATGAATACTTTGGAACATGTAGGACTTTTCCCATTTTTTAAAATTTCTTCTGGATATAGACCTAGAATTGGCTCGGTCAACAGGTATGAACAGTTTTATTGCTCTTTGAGCTTAGTTCCATGTTGCTCTCCAGAAAGGTTGGATCTATTCACAACTCTACAAGCAATGCATCAATGTCCCAATCCTCCCACAACCTCTCCAGCCACGATCATTTTTCATTTTTCTCATCTTGGCCAATCTGATAAGGGTGAGAAGATACCTCATTTTTTCATTTGTATTTCTCTACTCAATAATGAACTAGATCATTTTTTCATATGATTATATGTAACTTTAATTTCTTCATTTGAAAACTGTCTGTTATTATCTTTTGACCATTTATCCATTGGGGAATGATTTGTGACCTTATAAATTTGATGCAATTCTCTCTATATTTTAAAAATGAGACCTTTATCAGAACTCCTACTTGTGAAGATTGTTTCCCAGCTTTCTATTTTCCTTCCAATTTTAGCATCACTGATTTTTATTAGTGTATAACTTTTTAATTTAATATAGTAAAAATCATTCACTTTGATTTTTATAATGTGCTCTAATTCTTATTTGATCATAAATGTATCTCCTTTCTATAGATCTACTAGATGAGTATTTATTGGTCCAATAATTTATCTATGTTGTCCCTATTTATGTTTAAATCATGTACCCATTTTCACCTTATTTTGGTATAGGGTGTGAGATGTGGATCTACATCTAGTGTTTTTTATTATTTAAGGCAATGGGATTAAGTGACTTACCCAAGGTCACACAGCTAAATAATTATTAATTGTCTGAGGCTGTATTTGAACTCAGGTCCTCCTGACTTCAGGGCTGGTGCTATATCCACTGTGCCACCTAACTACTCAAATAGTGACTCCTTATCCTGGAAGCTAATGTCTTTGGGTTTGTCAAACAGCTGATTGCTTAATCCTTGACTGTGTTTTCTTTTGAACCTATCCTAATCCACTCATCCATTAATCTATTTCTTAACCAGTACCAGGCAATTTTGATGACTGTTGATTTATAGTATAGTTTTGGATTTGGTAGAGCTAGGCTGCCTTCCTGTACATTTTAGGCTGCCTCCTGTACATTTTTATTTCATCAGTTCCCTTGCCATTCTTGCCCTTTTGTTGTTCCAGATGAATTTTGTTACTATTTTTTTCTGTCTCAGTAAAATAGTTATTTGGTAGTTTGATTCATACAGCACCGAATAAGTAATTTAATTTGGGCAGAATTGTCATTTTTATTTTATTAATAACCTAACCATGAGCATTTGACATTTTTCAAATTATTTTTATCTGACTTTATTTGGGTGAAAAGTGCTTTCTAATTGTGTTTATGCTGTTTCTGGGTTTGTCTTAGGAGGTGGATTCCCAAGTATTTAATGTTGTGTATAGTTGATTTAAATGGAATTTTTATTCTATCTCTTGTCCTTGGGCTTTGTTGTTTATTTATAGAAATGCTCTTGATTTATCTGGGTTTATTTTCTATCCTGCTACTTTGGAATTTGTTAATTGTTTCAAGGAGATTTTTAAGATATTTTCTCTGGAGCTCTAAGTATATCATCTATCAGCTGCAAAGAGTGAAAACTTTGCTTCTTCATTGCCAATTCTGATTCCTTCAATTTCTTTTGCTTCGCTAATTGCTACAGCTAGTACTTCTAATACTATATTGAGTCGTAATGGTGATAAGGCATCCTTGTTTCACTCCTTATTTTATTGGAAATGCTGCTTTATTCCCATTACATATAATGTTTGTTGATGGTTTTAGATGGATACTATTTATTATTTTAATAAAAAACTCCATTTTTTCCCTAAACTTTCTAGGGCTTTTAATAGGAATGGATGTTGTATTTTATCAAAGGCTATTTCAACATTTAGTCAGATAATCATACGAGTACTCTTGGTTTTGCTATTGATATGTTAAATTATGTTGACTGTTTCCATAATGTTGAACCATCCCTGTTTACCTCATATAAATCCTACCTGATCATAGTGTATTATCCTAGAAATACCTTGCTGTAATTTCATTGTTAAAATTTTATTAAAGATTTTATCATCAATATTTGTTAGGGAGATTGGTCTATAATTTTCTTTGTTCTGATACTTCCTGGTTTAGGTATCAGCCCCATATTAGTGTCATAAAAGGACTTTTTGGCAGAACTTCTTCCTCTCCTATTTTTTAAATAGTCTATATAGAATAGGAATTAATTGTTCCTTAAATGTTTGGTAGAATTCACTTGTAAATCCATCTGGTCCTGGAAAGTTTTTCTTAGAGAGTTTATTGATGATTTCTTCCATTTCATTTTCTGAAATGAGTTTTTTTGAGTAATTCATTTCCTCTTCGGTTAATCTGGGCAATTTGTATTTTTGTAAATATTCATGCATTTCACTTAGGTTATCCAATAGTTTGGTAAAATAGTTCTGAATTATCTCTTTAATTTCCTCCTTATTGGTGGTTAATTCATCCTTTTCATTTTTTATACTAGTAATTTGGACATCTTCTTTCTTTTTTTAAATCAAATTAACCAAAGATTTGTCTATTTTATTGAATTTTTCATAAAACCAGTCTCAGTTTTATTTATGAGATGAATGGTTTTAACTTTCATTTTTATTAATTTCTCCCTTGATTTTCAGAATTTCTAATTTTTTATTTAATTGGGGATCTTTAATTTGCTCTTTTTCTAGGTTTTTTAGTTGCATACCCAATTCATTGATCTCTTCTTTCTCTATTGTATTCACATATGCATTTAGAGATATAAAGTTTTCCCTCAAAACTGCCTTGGCTGTGTCCCAAAGAATTTGTGTGATCACATTAGTATCATTTTCTTGGATATAATTATTCATTAGATACTTATTTAATTTCCATCTAGATTTATTTAATCTTTCCTAACCCTTTATTACATGTAATTTTTATTGCATCATGGTCAAAAAGTGGGTGTTTATTATTTCTGCCTTTCTGCATTTGATTATAATATTTCTGTGCCCTATTTTGTATATGTGCCATGTACTGCCAAGAAAAAGGTATATTCTTTTCTATCTCCACTAAGTTTTCTCCAGAGGTCTATCATATCTAAGTTATCTAAGATTTTGTTCCCCAACGGAAATCTCTTGCACTCAACTTTACAAGATGCTAGAGTTATGGAAAAGAAAAATTGCTATCTAAATGTAGATGTGATTGTGTGTGTGTGTGCGTATGTGTGTGTATAGTGTATATATATATGTGTGTGTGTGTGTGTGTGTGTGTGTGTGTGTGCAGGTATTCTTATATGTAGAGAAAGAGAGATGAAAAAGAGAGAAAAGAGAGAGATGAGATTTTTTTTAAAAAACAATTACAAGGGGCAGCTAGGTGGCGCAGTGGATAAAGCACCGGCCTTGGAGTCAGGAGTACCTGGGTTCAAATCCGGTCTCAGACACTTAATAATTACCTAGCTGTGTGGCCTTGGGCAAGCCACTTAACCCCATTTGCCTTGCAAAAAAACAAACCCTAAAAAATTACATTCTAAATGTTTATTATTTTTGTCTTTCCATTACTGGATACTCTAAATCAATTCTGCCATATTTGTGTTTTGTCTTTCATTATTCTGAGAAATCAGCATCAATCACAGTGAACATTCCTTTTATACTTTCTCTTATAGAACTTTTTTTTCCCTGTGAATCTGATCCTAGAGAATGAGTTGTGTGGAGATGGAGGTCATTAATGCTACAATGTTAAAAGCTCTTATGCTAAGTATCAGGTAATATTTTTACTGATCATAGATTGATGTCTCTGTGGATCAATAGAAATCTTTATTGGTTATGATTAGTATGGATAGGTGGGTTACCTGATACAAATTTTAACATGTTCAAGAAGTTGCAAATGTTCATAATTTACCTATCAGTACCTTTTGTAAAAGGACAAGATGCTCTGCTATGAAAATATGAAGCAATTCATAAGTGGGAATTTGCAGCTCAGTAGATTAAGGTTTTGAAAATTTCTCTTCCCCACTGCTGTGGAATTTTGTATGATGTCTTATTAGTATTGTTTCCTTGGATATAATTATTCATTATTTCTATGATTTGCTGTTTGCTCCACCCATTATTTGAGATAGCTATTTAGTTTCCAACTAGATCTAGATTTAATCTTTTCTATCCAGGCTAAGTGGTAGCTCTTCTGTTTATCCAAGTTTAATAGCAGACTTTAAGACAGAAGGCATTTTCAACTTCAACATCTATGTATCATAATAATCCATAAGGAAAATACAGCCTCTTTGAAAAGAATAGATAAGAAATTACTGACCAGTTAATTAATATTTAAGATTCAATCCTCACATATATGTATATAGTTTGATAAGTATATCAAAATTGCAAGGAGTCTTTGAGAATATGAAGTTAGAACATAGAATATATAATTTTAGGTTTTATTGAACCACGGTACATAGAAACTTAGAAGAAGTCAAGTAGCGGAATAGAAGGTATACATTTTCAAAGGATACAATATTAGATACATAAATTTGGTTAGAACCAAAAAGGAAGGAAGGAATCATCTAGTCCTGTTTCCCAATGTTGTTTTGATAAAGATACCAGAAGTTAGAGAAGGCATGACTTGTCTGAGTCTTCCCAACTTGTTAGTGACATAACTCTGACCAAAAAACATTTGTGGAATGTGTGGGATTGGATATGCTTGACAGAAGAACTAAGATTTGAACCTTGATCTCCTGACTTCATTTCCATTATACCATTCTTTTTTATGATTGCTACATGATATTTAATCTCCCTAGACTCACACCAAAAACCCCCAAATCAAAACAGTTAACTTCTGTAGCTATAAATTTCAAAACACTATGTCAAAACATTCAAGAGAACAGAACTTTCTTATCATTCTCTGCAGACTCTCACTCTCAGCATGGTGGAAGAGAAAAGAAATGTTAGAGAACCATTTCATATTGCACATTATAGCTTCTTTCATTTTATTTTTAAAAGACTATAAAAGCATACAACCATACCTTTCTGCATTTCCTCATGGGCTTCACTTAATTTTCATTCAAATGATACAGTGGTTTTAGACACAGAGCCTTAAAAACATTAGAGTTTAAAAAAAAAGAAACCTTTAAAGGTCATCTAATTCTACTCCTTACTTTGAAAAAAAATGAAATTGAGGAAGAGATGGGGCAGGAATTGTCTTTAGGTCACATAGTGTAGTAGCCATTTTATACAATATGCATAACAGTGTATAATATAGTGGATTGATTAATATACATGGGGCCAAGATAGATTTGAGATCCACATGCTAAACCTTAGTTTCCTCAACTATAAAATGGTAATAGTGATAGATATAATGTTTACATTGTATTGTAGTTATGAGGATTATCAAAGTACATTCAATTATCCATACTTTTGTACTTGGACATCATTTAGACCACTATATTTTACTTTTGAGGAAGCTGAGATAAAAAAAAAAACATTTATCAACTTTCCTAGAAGCAAATCAAGATGATCTAATCTCAAAGGACTATAGTTAGTGTTTACAGTTTCCTTCTTATCCTTGATTCCTTTACCATAGTCTTGTCTGTTTGGATCCTGTTTGGTTCAAACATGGATCAGAGAGCACAAACTTTGGAGTCAGCAGGATCTCACTTCAAATCTGTCCTCACTTAATAAAAATTACCTAGCTATATGACCTTGGGCAAGTCAATTAACCCCACTGACTTGCAACAAAAATGAATCAGAACTGGTAGGAGACATTCCTATTCAAATACCTTTTGATATTGGTTATTACATGGGTTAAATCCACTGGACCACAGAATATTGAAATGGGAGGACTCAAAGAGGTCATCTCATATGAGCTCTCATTTTAGTCATAGAGAAACAGAGGCTCAGAATTATGAAACAATTCACAATGGGATGTGGACCCTTGCCATCTCATTTCTTACACTTCTTTCATTATAAAGCTTAGAACCTGAAAGAGCTTTAGTGACAATCTTGTGAAAATTCTTTATTTTACAGCTGAGAAGCCAAATACATTGAAAAAGGAGGTGAATTTACTGAAACAACATAGGAAAATGAAGAGTAATGATTCAATTTCTTCTCTCTACAAATTAAATAGTTATATTCATATTTCTTCTCACTATTGAAAAATTTGAGAGCACGTTTTGAATCATATCCAACTTTATAATTCCACGGTCTCTTACAGGACCTTGCCTCTAGAAGGTCTCAATGAATGTTGAATAGAAAATTAATTCAATAGTGTGAAACAGTTAACATTGGGAAGAAGATTGAATTTAGAGTCAAGGGAGCTGGATTCAACTTCTGCTTCCCTCTATATGACTTTTGCAATGAAACATATTCTCTTTTGTTCTGTTTCCTCCTTTTAAACTGTGAGGTTAGATTTGATATCTTATCAGGAATCTATCCACTAGAAATTTGTAAGCATTGGGTTGAATTGGGTTAGCTTGACTTGACCTTTGGGTCACATCATGAAGGCTTTTGGAATATAGCATTTTGAAATAATTAGACTCAGGGATTTTGAGCTAGAAGGGACCTTAGAGGTCACCTAGTCAAACCTTATCCTTTTTTTTTTGCCTTTTTCATTTTAGGCTCTTGCTTTAAAGTACTTTGAGATACAAAGAACTGCTGCTTTTTAAAAGGTTTTTCCTGTTCTTTGTTGTACATGGGTGAATAGCTGCTTTATTTATTACACAGGTGGCAGTGGCCATGGAGGATTTTGTTAGGAATTTATAGAGCCGGGCTGCTCTTTTATTATGCAATATTTTTAGTCTGGCTTTCGTGAGTGCCTTGGGACTTTGGCACAGATGAACTTTTATCATAAAAACCCTCATAGTGATTATTATTAACATACATTGTTGTTTATCAAGCCCTGTATAGGAAAAAAATGTCTATTGACTTCTCAGGGGCTGTTTTCTTGACTTAAGAATTGGAGAAAAACACAAATACATTAGACTCTCTGGATTTCAAGCTCCTTGAGGCCAGAGGGAAAAAAAATCTTTCCTGTTTTCAATATGAGACTTGGCAAGCACTAGGCAATTAATATTTGTTGAAAGGTTAAATACATGAACCATTTAAGAATGGCTCTATATGGAGTAGTTATGGACATTCTAGGTAAATATGTCATTTAAGTGACTAAATAAATGAATGCCATTCAGCAAAAATAAGAATATTTATTCAATTAAGAGATTTTTGCTATATTTTAATTGATATTTTGTTTCTTCTTTTCTTTGTACCATAGAGTCTCATTTTTCTCATCTATGAAATAAGTATCTTCAACCATTTTTGAGGGAGAGGAAATAAAATAGGTCTTTCATTCCAAAATGTTTTCAATAGAACTTCCAAAGGTCAAAGAATGTTAGACCTGGGGAGAAACTTAGAGATAAACTCCACATTTTACAGTTGAGGAAAATGAGATTCAGAATCTCTATTTTTGCTCCTGATGTGGCAGAGATATTGCTCTTTATATATCTCTGCCGTAGTCCTGCCTATCTGCATCTCTGGGCAGCCCCCAAAAAAGGATCAGAACTGGGAGTATATGTAATAATATATTCACACTTTTGAATACTTGGTTATTATATTACCTTAATCATATTCTTTAACTTATTTTATTTTAAATCGCACAGCTTTTTTTCTCTTCAAGTTTCTTCTATTCAATTTCTCATTCAATTACAAAATAGTGTTTTGTTTTGTATTTTTTATAAAGGACATGGAATATCTGTGGTGTAATCTAAGTTCTGCTCCTTCCTTAGCCAAGGACTTTGATTAAGTTATTTTAATTCTGGAATTTATTTCACTCATCTATTAAATGCATGTCCTATATTTAGATGCTGTTTCATTTGTTTTCATTTTCATTTTTTTTACAAGGCAATAGGGTTAAGTGACTTGCCCAAGGTCACACAGGTAGGTAATTATTAAGTGTCTGAGGTCAGGTTTGAAATCAGTTCCTCCTGACTACAGGGCCAGTGCTCTATATACTGTGCCACCTAGCTTCTCTTTACATGTGTCTATATAAATTCCTTTTAGTCCACTGACTTGAATTAGAAGGAATGACAATATACTTTTGTGACATTCTCACTACTCTATACACATCACTTTGGAACCTTTGTATTCTAATTCCATTGAAAGCTCATTCTGGAGTGAGAGAACTATCCTATCTACCCTTTACCATGAAGAATGATGATATCCATGTTATAGAGAAAGAAGACCAGAAAATTAATTGCTCAATTAAGAGAAATGGAACTTGCTATTCCTTACTATCAGGTATGGCACTTTTTATCTTAATAATGCAAGGTCTCCACCATAGTCTTCATAGATGCTTCTAGGATCTTATAGTGGTTAGAATGCTAGGTCTCGAGTAAAGGAAATGAGTTCAGACCCAGTCCAAGTTACTTACTATGCGATTCCTGGGCAAGTTCCTTAATCTCTGCCTGCCTCAATTTCTTCAACTATAAAATGGGCATCAAAACAGCATCTACTGAAGATAAGGTTAATTAAGTACAGAGTATATAATGAATACTAATTCTCTTTCATCCCTTTTTATTTATTGAGTCCTTTTAGTTTAGAGATGACACTGGTTTTACAAAGTATATGCTATTAAGAAGTTCTGGCAATTCAAATCTGACCTCAGAAACTTAATAATTGTCTAGCTGTGTTAACTTGGCTAAGTTACTTAACCCCATTGCCTTAAATAAATCTTTTTTAAAAAGAAGTTCTGGCAAAGAAATGCAAAAAAAAAAATACAGTGAGGGACCTTAAATTTATATTTTAGAGGGCTAGTCCAGTCAAGTGAGAAAATACTCATCAGTAGAATGTTATCCACCTAGATTTTTTTTTAGACACAGAAATTTAGGTATATTGATATTGAGGGAGCTGTATCTGTATCTCCAGAATTCTCAGAGTAATAACATCATAAATCACTGAGGTATTTAAATACTGAGAAAGGGCCACTTATTAAAAATGTGACACTGGTAAGGTTCAGAAAGACCTGAATTTGGGTTTGGGACTTCCAATATTCAGCATGGGAACTATAAGTTGCCCTTCATCTAGTCTCCCTCAGTTTCAGTTCCTATTAAAAAGAGGTGAAACAGATGATTTCTGCCAGGTGGTATAATGGATAGTGCGAGGCCTGAAATCAGGAAGACTCTGAATTCAAATCTGGTCTAAAATACTTACTAGCTGTATGATGATAAACAACTTAATTTATTTTATAAATAAGGAAAATTAGGCAAATCAAGTTGAATAAGAATATGTCAAATGACTCCATTATCTTTGTCAAGAAAATCCTAAATAGGGTGATGAATCAGACATAACTGAAAATGAATAAACAACAAAAACATTTCTCCTCTTCTTTCATAAATCATATTTCTTGAATTTGTTTCCTCCATCAGATCTGTTCCTCTCATCCCTTGGATGTGCCTCTCTAAAAGTAACAAATTCTCCAACTGCTGGAAAGGGTGGAATCTTAAGTATAAATTGCTCTTGTATGTGTGGAAGGAGAAGAGATAAATTCCATCCTCAATTCTGATCATATAGGGAATTCACAAAAGCTATATTTATAATAAGTTTAATATCTCTAATAACACTTGGTGATCATATTCTGGTCTTCTGGGTTGAGGAAAAAGTTAATTATCAGCTCTCTAACAAAAATGAAACATTAGTTAGATGCAAGAGGTTTTACATTCTGTTAAGGAAGAATTAGAGTTTATACCTATCAATATAAGGTATTAAATTGGGGGAGTAGGGCACGAGAACCTGGAGGGATTAGGAAAATCTTCAAGTAGAGTTCTGACCAAGATGATGGAGAGAAGACAGGCTCTGTGCTAAGGTCTCCTGATCTTCCCTCACATATAATATGAAACAAACCTCTTAACTGAAATTTGATTGATAAAACCCAGAAAAAGAAGCTAGAAGAAGAACATCTACCTCAAGGTCTGTCTTTGGGGATTATGAGTGACCTGGGGACAGAGAGCAAAGAACCACCAGGAATGGGGTGAGAGCTGGACTAGCCCAGGATCAGCCTTGGAGGCGTTGACCGTGGGAGCCATAGTCCAAGAGCCAAATGGGTTGTGGAGGCTTTGGCTTGAGACTAACTGTCTAGGGAGCTCTGGCAGGGCTGGAGGGCAAGTACCAGCACAGAGAATTGCAATCATTGATCTACTGGGCTCCTCTGGTCTGGAGGACCTCAGACTCCATATTTGCATTTCAGCTGAATCCTCTTCACAGAACAAACACAGTAACAGAGCAACACCCCCCATCCCTACCCCCAGGCTCAGCTGTGGGCAGCAGAACTCCTTTAGCTGAATAGGGAAATTATCATTCTCGCCCCAGGGCATAGCCCACTTTGTTCAAGGGTAACAGTATCCAGTAGCAAGACCCACCACAAGGGAGGCCAAGGGAGAGGGCCTGAAAACAAAGTCACAGAACTCCAGATAACGGAATCAGCATGCGGTACTGGCTGGCCTACTTGGAGTTAATAACTCAGGATGTAAAACCACTAGCGACCTCAACACCAAATCTCTGTGAACCAGCCCCTCCCCAATACAAGATCTTCAGAAAATGAATAAAGACCAGTATAAGGGGAGGAGGGGGTCCATAGAAAATTACCTAGAAGGTAAAGACCCTAACTCAGAGAGATCTAGAACATATGAAAAGAATATGGTTTGGTCTCAAGCCCAGAATGGCTTCTTTGAAAAAAATAAGGAAGGAGTTTGAAAATCAACTGGAAAATTTGGGAGAGAAAATTAACACCCTGCAACAAGGAAAAAAATCCTTGGAAAATACAATTGAACAAAAGCAAAAAAAGAAAAGAATTCTCTCAAAACCTCAATTGGTCAAATAGAAAACTCCTTTGAAAATAGAATTGACCAATTGGAAAAGGAGTTGCAAAAGGTAAATGAAGAAAATCCTTCTCTAAAAAAATAAAAAAAAGAATGGAGCCTGTGGAAACTAATGCCTTCATGAGACACCAAGTATCTGTTAAACAAAACCAAAATATAAAAAAAAAGTAGAAAATGCAAAATACCTCATCAGCAAAACCACTGACCTCGAGAATAGAACTAGTAGAGACAACTTAAGAATCATTGGGCTCCCTGAAAATATTGAAGAGGAAAAAAGCCTGGATTCAATATTACAGGATTTAGTGATGGAAAATTGCTCTGACATCCTGGAACTCGAGGGCAAAATAGTTATTGAAAAAATGCATCAGTCCCCTCCAGAAAAAGATTCCAAAATGAAAATACCAAGGAACAATTGTGGCCAAATTCTAACAAAAGAGAAAATCCTGCAAGCAGCCAGAAAAAAACAATTTAGATACCAAGGAGACACAGTAAGGTTCACACAGGACCTGGCTGCATCAACATTAATGAACTGAAGAGCTTGGAATAAGATATTCCTAAGAGCAAGGGATTTGAAATTCAGCCAAAATTTCACACTTCGGCAAAACTGAGTCTTCTCTTCAGGGGAAAGGATGGACATTTAAAGAAATAGAAGAATTCTGACTCTTCCTGATGAAAATACCAGAGCTTAATAAAAATTTAGACTTCAAACAGGAGACTTGAGATACACATGAAAAAGTTAAAAAAAGGGAAAAGAAAAAACTGCTATCCAATAAGAGGAAGATGAAACTGGCTACATCCCTACCTTGGAAAAAGACTCTCATAACGCTTGAGAATTGTAACTCTATTCAATAAAATATACTTAGCCAGAAGTGATGGAAACTCATGGCTTCTCTGTGACTTGGAATCATTTAAAAACACTACCTCCTTAAAAAAGGGGGACAGTAAGGAGATGAGGAGATGAGAGGATAGAGGAGATTGAAGGGATAAATCCCATTACATTAAGAGGTACAAAGAACCTAATGCAATAGAGGGGAAGAAGGGAGGAGGTAAGAACTGCCTGAATCTTACTCTCATCAGATTTGGCCTAAAGTTAACATGTATACACTCAAGTTAAGAAACTTATCTTACCTTTTAGGTATTAAAAAAGGAAAAGGCGAGGGGGAAGGAAAATGGGAATTAACAGAAGGAATGGAAGGAAGAAGGAGTAAAGGGAAAGAAAAAAAGAAGGGGGAGGAGAGTTGGAAAGAGGGGGGCAAACACACTGAAGGTTCTGGTATTCAGAAACAAAATTATGGGGAGTATGGATAAAGTGAAAAAGGGGAAAATAAAAACAGAGGGAAGACAGCATGAAGGGCAATAAAGAGTTGGTAATAATAACTTTGAATGTGAATGGAATGACCTTTCCCTTAAAATGTAAGCGAATAGGAAAGTGGATTAAAAGCCAGAATCTTACATTATTCTGCTTACAGGAAACTCATTTGAAGCAGAGACATACATACAAAGTAAAGGTAAAAAGTTGAAGCAAAATATATTTTGCTTCACCTAAAGTGAAAAAGCAGGGGTAGCACTCCTTATCTTAGAGAAAGCAACTGCAAAAATAGATTTCAAGGGAGAAGGAAGAGATAAGGAAGGAAAGAGATAAGGAAAGAAACTATATCCTCCTAAAAGGTACCATAGACAATAAAATAATTCCAATACTAAATACGTATGCACCCAATGGTATAGCATCAAAATTCTTAGAGGAGAAGTTGAAGTTGTTTCAGAAAGACAAAGACAATGAAACTGTACTGCTGGGAGACTTCAACATTCTGCTCTCAGATTTAGATAAATCTAACCATAAAATAATCAAGAAGGAATTTAGGGAGGTAAATTGATTGTTAGTAAACCTAGATATGATAGAACTATGGAGGAAATTGAATGGGGATAGTAAGGAATATACATTTTTTTTTCCTGCTGTACATGGTACTTACATGAAAACTGACCATGTACTAGGGCATAAAAATGTAATAATCCAATGCAGAAAAGCAGAAATAGTGAATACATCTTTCTGAGATCATAATGCAATAAAAATCCCATGCAATATTGGGCCAAGTAGAAATAGACCTAAAACTAATTGGAAACTAAATAGCCTCATTTTAAAGAATGAGTCAATCGAATAACAAATTATACAAAGAATTAATGATTTCATCCTAGATAATGAAATTAATGAACCAATATATCAAAACTCATGGTATACTGACAAGGCAGCTGACAAGGGATATATAATATCTTTAAATGCTTACATGAGTATATTAGAGAAAGAGGAAACCAATGAACTAAATATGCAACTAAAAAAATTAGATAAAGAACAAATTAAAAACCCCAATATCAAATTAGAAAGTCTTAAAATTAAAGCAGAAATTAATAAAATTGTAAACAAGAAAATTATTGAACTAATAAATAAAACCAGGAGTTCGTTTTATGAAAAAAAATTAATAAACCCTTGGTTAATTTAATTAAAAAATGAAAGAACAAAACCAAATTGCTAGCATCATAAATGAAAAAGGTGAACTCACCACCAAAGAGGAAGAAATTAATTTAATAAGTTGGAATTACTTTGTCCAACTCTATTCCAATAAATTTCATAATCTTAGTGAAATGGATGAATATTTACAAAGAAAATAAGTTGCCCAGATTAAATGAAGAGAAAATTAAATATCTAAATAACCCTATCTCAGAAAAAGAAATTCTATAAGCCATTATTGAACTCCCTACAAAAATATCTCCTGGGCTAAATGGATTCACAAGTGAAATCTATCAAACACTTTTGAAAAATTAGTGAAGGCAAAACTCTGCCCACTCTTTCTATGACACCATCATGGTGTTGATACCTAAATCAAGAAGAGTCAAAACAGAGAAAGAAAATTATAGACCTATCTCCCTGTTGAATGTAGAAGCAAAAATCTTAAAGAAATTCTTAACTAAATGATTACAATAAGTTATCACTAGAATAATACACTATGACCAAGTTGGATTTATCTGGATGCAGGGCTTGTTCAATATTAGGAAAACTATCAGTATAACTTATTATATCAATAACAAACCTATCAGAAATCATATGATTATAACAATAGATGCTAAAAAACCTTTTGACAAAATGCAGCACCCATTCCTAATAAAAACACTAGAGAGCATAGGAAAAAATGAATTGTTCCTTAGAACAATAAGCAGTGGGGTGTCTAGGTGGCACAGTGGATAAAGCAATGGCCCTGGAGTCAGGAGTACCTGGGTTCAAATCCGGTCTCAGACACTTAATAATTACCTAGCTGTGTGGCCTTGGGCAAGCTACTTAATCCCATTTGCCTTGCAAAAAAAAAAACCTAAAAAAAAGAATAAGTAGTATCTATCTGAAACCATCAACAAACATTATCTTCAGTAGGGATAGGCTATAGGCATTCCCAATAAGATCAGGGGTGAAACAAGAATTCCCATTATCATCACTACTATTCAATATTGTACTAGAAATATTAGTTTCAGAAATAAGAGAAGAAAAAAAAATTGAAGGAATTAGAATTAGGAAGGATGAGACAAAACTTTCATTCTTTGCAGATGACATGATGGTATACCTAGAGAATCCCAAAAATTCATCTAAAACTACTAGAAATAATTAGCAACTTTAGCAAAGTCACAGCATGTAAAATAGACCATCATAAATCCTCAACATTTCTACATATGATTAGCAAGATACAGTATTGTTCTATTAGAAACCAGGAGGGATGGGAATTCAGGGAAGCCTGGAAGGATTTGCATGAACTGATGCTGAGTGAGATGACCAGAAAAAAGAAAAAACACTGTACACCCTAACAGCAACATAGGGGTGATGATCAACCTTGATGGACTTGCTCATTCCATCAGTGAAACAATCTGGGACAATTTTGGGATATTTGAGGTGGAGAATACCATCTGTATCCAGAGAAAGAATTGTGGAGTTTAAACAAAGACCAAAGACTATTACCTTTAATTTAGGGGGAAAGTGTTATCTTATTATGCAATTCTGCTATCTCTTATACTTCATTTTTCTTCTTTAAGGATTTGATTTCTCTCTCATCACATTCAACTTAGACCAATGTATACTATGGAGAAACAATGTAAATACTAACCTTCAGAATCTGTTGTGGAAATATGTTTTTATGACTATTCATGTATTTTTTTTAAATTAAATTTCTTGCCTTCTCAATCAGGGAGGGCATAAGGAGAGAGAAAAATTTTAACTCAAAAGAAATAAATGTCAGACTGCCTTCTGTGGGGCGGGGGAGGGAAGGAAGGTTGGGGGAAAATTGTAAAACTCAAAATAAATAAAATCTTAAAGAAAAAAAGATAATCTTCAATTAGAATGCAATTTAGTGGAGTTATTAGAAAAATGGACAGAGCCCTGCTCTGGAGTCATGAGGTGCTGAGTTCAAATTTGGCTTCAGATACTGTGTTTGACTCTGCGCAAGTTACTTAACCCTGTTTGTCTCAATTTGTTCATAGGTATAATGGAGAATAAAATGGCAAAACACTCCTGCATCTTTGACAAGAAAACACCAAATAATATTGAGTCAAAAATGACTGAAACAACTTGACAACAACAAAAAGAAGGCATTGTATTAGTTGAGACTTAATTAAAGAGTTGGAGGTAAAACAAGAATGAATTCAAGGAGTGGACCATAGTCAGTGAAAACATTTGTAGATGGGAGATACTGTGTCCATTTTGAGTAGGATGGAAAGTTTGACTGATCCTTAGAGTAAAATAAAATAAGTTGAATAGTACTATATAGAAATGTTGGAAAGATGGATTTGAATTGAGGCTGTGCAAGAGATATGTTTATATTTTATTTTAGAAGCAATAGGAAACCACAGGAATTTGATGAGTAAGCCCCCGACATTGTCACATCTACATTTAAAGAATCCATTTGGCAACTGTGTGGAGAATGGTTTACAGAAAGGAGAGATTTGTTACAATATTAATGAAGGCAAGATAACAGATAGCAAGTTCTCTTCTATACCTGAAAGTTCACATTCCATTAAATTTAACTCAATTCAATTCAACAAATATTTATTGAACAATTACTATTTGAAAGGTATTGTGACGTGTATATAAAACCAAAATTGAAAGTTACCCTTACCTCCAAGGAGGTTAGTTCTGTGATCTTTAGACAATAAACTTTCCCCCAAATCTATCATTTTATTTTGCATAAGATAGTTTAACATTCTTACACAGGTCAAAGTTCAACCACTTAGAACTCAGGATAAAATATATCTATATGGTACACTATTTTTTTTGACATAAAACACTCCTATTTGGAAATATTGGAATAATTTTATTGGTAGATACATACCAATAAAAAAATCATATAGGGGAAATTATGGTTTGATGGAAAATTTTTGACTATCCTTGTCAAAATAATCATGAATTAGAGATAATAAAAATTTAATAGTTCATAAATGTTTCTTAAGTTGTTTTTATGATCACCAACAAGCTATTATTGCCTATCTCCATTTGAGATACACAACAGATATAAAAACTCCATTCTTTTTTTCTATCTTTATTTGTTTGCTCATTCATTTATTTAATTTCATACATTTGCACATTTATATTTCTAAGTTACAAAATTTCCTTCTGCCCTTCCTTCCCATCCCCCTCCCCTCAGTATCCAACAGTCAGGTAAGCATTGTACATACTTATTTTTTGATAAACATGTTTACAGATTAGTTATTTTTGGTATAAGAAATTAGGATTTAGGAAAAGAGATTCATAATAGATAATTTTAATAAAGTATTCATCAGATCTTCAGATTCTGAAGGGTGTTTCTGTGTGTGTGTGTGTGTGTTTGTGTGTGTGTGTGTGTGTGTGTTTTGCTTTGTTTTCTTTCCTTCTTCTGGATGGGGATAATATTGTCTATAGCCATCTAATACAGTTGTCCTAGCTTCTGAAAGGCTGCATTCATTCAATGAAAGTATGCAAACTGAATAAATGAAAGAAGAAAAGTAGAGGATGAAAGCTCATTTTAAGCATTAAACATTAAATCCATTCTTTTCATTGAATTTTATTTAGAATTTATGATTACTTTTTAAAAAAAAACTTTTAAAAAGAATGTTTTTCTAATTATATGCAAAAATGTTTGACATTTATTTTTTTAAATTTTGTGTTAAAAATTCTATCTCTCCTTATGCCCTCTCTGACTGAGAAGGCAAGCAATTTATTTTTTAAAAAATACATGAATAGTCATAAAACATATTTCCACAACAGTCACTTTATTATATAAAACACAGAACCAAGGAAAAACTCTCAAAAAGAACCCCAAGAAAAATAAAGTTTTTCTAAATGTATACCTTGATATACCTTCAGACTCCATCTGTTATTTCTCTGGAATTGAAAAGCATTTTTCATCATGACTCCTTCAGAATTGCATTGGATCATTCTATGCTAAGAATAGCTAAGGCATTCGCATCACATTCATCAAACACTATAACTGTTACTGTATACAATGTTTTCTTGGTTCTGCTCAATTAACTTTTTATTGGTTCATGGACATCTGGAACTTTTTTTAATATGATGTACAATTTCTTAATTGGGCTTGTTTACCCTAGATTTGGGTAGAAATGATTTTAGATATCCAGAGAGCAATAGGTTTAGTGAGTGAAGATCCATGTGGCTATTGAAAAAAATTTCTTGAAGTTTCAAGAAATCATTTCCAAAATACCTCAGAATGTACTACTATCAGTGTTCAAGAATCCATCTCCCAGGGAAAAAATGTATAATTCATTTTTCCATGTGTAATAAAACTATAGTTATGGAAACATAAATTTTTATCTGACTCCTATTCTCTTTTTGTGAAAATTGAAATTGTATATGATAATGGAATAAAAAGCAATAATAAACATAAGTCTCAAAATGAGGTATGGTCATATTAATCAGCAAATATACATGAAATGTCTACCATAAAGTTTTAACCTAATGCATGCATAGAACTTCTTTAGATCAGCAAGTAGATAAAACATTTTCCAACTCTTCTTTCTGTGTGGTTTTTCTACCTTTTCTAATTTCATTGCTTCTTAAAACTTTATGAATAATCTTAAATAATGATGGGTTGTTGAGGTTTTTTTGACTATTTTAATTACTTGTATCATTTTTTATCTTCTTTTTTAATTGTTGAGTAATCACAGAGATTTTTTCTATAATTTTGTTTTCAGTATTTTATTTCACTTAACTCATTTTCATTACCTTCAATAAGGCATTTGGAAGCAAAATTTTCTACTGTGATCTCTAACCAAATATTTATGTAATGTGCTGTTTTCTATTATCAGTTGTCCATAGTTTTCTCAATGGCATACATTTAGAAAGCACTTGCCATGTTCCAGGTTCTTTTATCAATAATATTCTTAGGTAGATTCATTTCTCCTCTTATACTGCATACCATATCAAGAGTCATGCATGTGCATAAGTCATGATTATAAATGTTATTAGTCTTTTTTAAAAATAAATTGTTCTGGGGCAGCTAGGTGGCGTAGTGGATAAAGCACCGGCCTTGGAGTCAGGAGTACCTGGGTTCAAATCCAGTCTCAGACACTTAATAATTACCTAGCTGTGTGGCCTTGGGCAAGCCACTTAACCCCATTTGCCTTGCAAAAACCTAAAAAAAAATTTAAAAAAATAAATTGTTCTAAAGTTGATTTATCTATTACTTGGATTCATGTTATTTAACTAAAACATTTTTGGAAATTTCATCCTAAGTATATACATCTCCATTCTGAAATTATTTGAAAGATTAGTATCATTATTTTTTTTTTTGCCATCAATTCTACTTTTAATAACCCTCCTACAGTTTACTTTAAGGGCATTTTTCAATGCCTTCTAGTGCTTCAATTCTTTTTCCATCTTCAGATTTCAAAAAACTTCTGAAATTTACTTTAATTTTATCTTTTTTGTATTTTGCAATAGAATTGTGTCTTAAGCATGCCAATAATGTGTCTAGAATACATTGTTGTGCAATGTGGAGAGGAAGAATCAAAAGCATTTGTGTGATTCCTATCTGCTCTGTACTAAGTATTGGGAATACAAATATAAGCATAAAGACTGTTACAACTGGCCCTAAATTAATGTGTATTGTAATTGAGACAGAACATAAAAGAAAGGTGAAAAGAGAGGGCAAAAGAAGGAAATTAAGATTCCTGGTGGAGATGAGGGGAGAAGGATAAAAGTAGAATTTCAGAAAGTTTGGAAAGAGCCTGAAGAGGAATTAAGAAATGGTTGATCAGGCATCCTCCTTAAAATGGAAATTCTGGGAGGAACCAACCAATTTAAAAGAGAGGCTTCAGGTGAGAAGTAATCAATTTTTGGAGGAAACCTTCAGGATGAAGAGGTTACAATGACATGGTAAAGAAAAATTTTATGGAAATGAGTCAGGAGTAAACAACATGATTAATTTAAGGTTCTTTTTAATAGCAGTTCTTTCTGTAGTAGAAAAGAAATGGAAATTGAGGGGTGACTGACCAATTGGGGAATGGTTGAAGCAATTGTGACATATAAGTGGGTTAGAATATTATTGTTCTGCAAGAAATCATGAGCAGGTGGATTTCAGAAAAACCTGGAAAGATTTTCATGAACTGATGTGGAATGAAGTAAGCAGAATATGGAGAATATTGCACACATTAACAGCAACATTGTGTGAAGATCAACCCTGAAGGACATAGTTTTTCTAAGCATTTCAGTGACAGAAAGACTTGTGACAGAAAAATCATCCATAACCAGAAAAAGATCTTTGGAGTTTTTAAAATGTTTTATTTTTTCCTGTCTCACGTAGTTTTTTCTTTTGTTCTCATTTTTATTTCAAAACCCGATTAATATGGAAATGTTTAAAAATATGTAAATATTTTCTTTAAAATGTTTTCCTATGGGTCAGCTAGGTGGCACAGTGGATAGAACACAGGACCTGGAGTCAGGAGTACCTGAGTTCAAATCAGCCTCAGACACATAATAATTACCTAGCTATGTGGCTTGGGCAAGGCACTTAACCCCATTGCCTTGCAAAAACCTAAAAAAAGCCCCCCAAAACCAGATAAAATGTTTTCCTATATAAGAATTGGATATGAATTAAAATGGCTCACATCTACAATAGAGTTAATTTCCTTTGAAAATATGAGTGAAAAACAAATGTATATATGCCATATTCTCAACTCTTAGAAGAATGACATATTTTTAGCAAGCACTATTAATGATGAGAAAAGAATAAAAAACTGATTTAATATCAAAAGCAAAAAAAAAGATTTTTAAGGAATATTAGCAGAGGAATGTTTTACAAATGTTGGCATATTTTTTTTGGTCTTATTTGTTGGAGAAAGTGGAAGAAAAACTCAACTCTAACAGTGAGTTATAAGGGAATTCAAGCATTCCCTCTCTCCCTAAGCAATCATTTATTGATCACCTGTAAGTACAAGAATCTGTGGTAGACAGTTAGGAATGTGATGGAGTAGGTGAAATCCTTTTAACTTGTTAAAAGAGATATTTGTAGATTGAGGCAGGAAGAAAGGTATGTAGTGTTACCGAGGAATAGAATATAATTTATGGTGAGTAGTATGATAGAAGGTTTCCTGGAGAAGTGGTGTCATGGCATTTCCATTTAGTCTTGAATAATGTACAGGATTTCAGTAGCTATAGCAGGGGATGGGAGTGGGGGGGAGGTATAAGTAGAACTACAATCATAAAGAATTATGTAAGTTCAAATGAGACCAAGAAAAGGACAAAATCAGAACCACAGAATCTCAGAATTATAAAATATCTCAGAAAGAATCTATTTGAATATGGACCTGAAATGAAAACTCCTCTAAAATATCATTGATAAGTAGCCAATTAGACTCTCTTTGAAGACCTGCAATGAAAGGAAACCAACTACCTCTGGAGAGAGTCCATAATATTTGGGGGCAGCTATTAAATATTAAGATATTTGGTTTGTTTTGTTTTTATATAGAATTGAACAGTTTGTGACTGTATTTTCTTCCCTCCCCCCTTTACCCTCTCACAGCATACACACATTGTGGAGATTTTTTTTTTTCTGAGAGCAAGTATAAAAATCTAATCCCCCTTCCACATGGCAATTTTTAGAATAGTGGAGGAAACTATTTGTCACTTTCCCTATCCTAAATCTTTTTTTTTCTTTCCTTTAGTCCAAAATTTTCCTTCAATCCATTCCCAAAGAAAATGATTTCCTATCCTCTCACCTTCCCAATTTTGCTGTTCTTGAAAAAAAAGCAAAGAAGTCAATTTGTTTGGGGCAGGTGAAGGGAGTAAAGAGACACGAATCTTGAAATGTAGGACCCTGAAATTTATTCATTAGAAAATCAATGAAAACTTTTGAGAAAGGTTATTAATAAATGAGATTTGTACATTAGGAAGACTAAATTTATAACGCATATAAGTTATATAGGGTGGAGCTAGGAAAAGCAAAAGCATGAAGATGTGAAATTCCCTCAGTCATATGAATTTGAAATTATATTGATGTGTATTTGTATATGTATACATGTATTCTGTGTGAATTACTTTATTGATTTGGTTATTTGTTGAGTACATCACAATTAATATATTTTAACAAAGGATTAATGATTGAGAAGTATTCTATTTCCTGTTAGGACTTTATAGCAATACTACGTAAAATGCTTGTCAAAACTAGAACTTACATAAATGAATGTAATATATACATTTGAAAGGCAGGTTAATTAATTTAAAAGTACATAAAGATTTTCCTATAGTTAAATATTAGTATAAGCAATTTTAAAGACTCTATGGGACTTTAGAACTCTTCAACCTCCTTTCTGTTTCAGCTAAAGTAAATTTAAAGGTCTTTTAAATCTAATTTAGAAGGATTTTAAATTCACATATATATGAAAACTGCTTTATTAAACTGAACTTCCTGTTGAATTTTTATGAGATGTTTGATTTCCTCCTTGGGACCAATGAACCGGATTGGATAATATAAATATCCAATGGAGACAAAGAAAAAATTGTCTATTATGTATTTGTTTTAAAAAGGGAAACTGAGGGTCCCAGATAGAGAAATTTCTTTTCAAATAAACTGACCTGTAAGAGGAAACTTCCTGAAATATTTGGGATAAAGGAGGAAGGCATTAAAAAAGTACTTGCTTGACTCTGACACCAACAATTAAATCTGAGAAAAGCAGTGTGATTTAATGAAAAGGACTTATTATTAGAATCAGAGGAAAAAATCCAAGTTTCAGTTTTAACACTATTTAACTAGAGTCAAGTCATTTATTTTCTGTAATTTGGTTTCTTCATATGAAAAATAATTATTATAATAACATTGGAACAATTATTTTCTCTAGATCATTCTGGGACAAATACTTTGCCCACTATAAAACTCAAAAGAAAAGGAACATTTTTATTTCTGTTCCCCCAACCCCCTTTTAACCATGTAGGATTCTTTTCATTCTATTGTGACTTTGCATTCAAGGGACCATAGGAAACTAAGGGTATCAACAGATTCCTTAGCAGGGTGAACCGAGAATGTTCCCTTCTATATTGTGAAAAAGCTTCTCAAATTCTATTTCCTCCCAAAGGGAAATCAAGGAGAAATGGTAATTCCCTTGTTCAAGAGGTCAATTATTCCAATTGACCAAGTGGTCAATAATATCAGTTTTTCACTAAATTAGTTCCATAACTCTTATACTAGACTGTCAATTTCCTATGGATAGAGACAATATTTTAGTGATCTTTGTGTAATCCTCATGATTCTCTACTGTGTTGCTGCTTCTAGGATGGATCTTGTAGGGATGTTGAACAATATTTAATTTTTTTTTAAATTTTCAATTCTTAATTTTTTTAGGCATTCACAATCAAGAAGAATGTCTACTAAGGTGTCAGTGAGCATGCTGTTCACACTAATAGAATCATGATTTTTTTTGAAAAACTAAAAATTAATGATGATGAATAAGATATTGAAAATGATAAAAATTAATGATGGGAGTTCAATTTTATATAGTGCTATGTTAAAACATTCCTGGGCTGCTTGCATTATAAGATGTATATATGTATTCTATCCAAATCTAGGTATCTTTTATTACTTTGAGTCTAACTGTTATTCAAACCTTCCTTGATTTAATCAGAATGAGAAAACTTTTTTTTTTTCTGCCCAGGATAATTTGGATATTTATAGCATCATTTGAGAGTCATACAAAATTATGGCCTTAAAAATATCCTGCTACATTTAGTCAAACATTTAATAAGTTCACTCCTAAAAAAAATCCTAGATTTATTGAATTTCAAGTCCTGCCTGTGGTTGTTGTGGCAGCACCAACCCCAAACCCTAATGTCTTGATTTACCTAGATGTGTTATTTTAACTCCAAAATGGAAACAAGAAGTTCTTGTGCTTCTCATATTTTCAAAAAATGCCAAAAAAAATCCTGTTTCCAACTTTGTTATCATTATATAATGTAATTATTCAACGCCTGAGAAAACAAAGAGGAATAAGATCTAGATTTTGTTTTTACTTTACTCAACTGTAGAAAGTAATAGAAAAGACTAGGTCTTATCTAAATTTTGCATCTCTTCTAGCTCCAAAGATAGAATTTGTTACTATCTGGGACCTTAACAACTGTTAGCCAGGAAGGAAGGAAGGAAGGAAGGAAGGAAGGAAGGAAGGAAGGAAGGAAGGAAGGAAGGAAGGAAGGAAGGAAGGAAGGAAGGAAGGAAGGAAGGAAGGAAGGAAGGAAGGAAGGAAGGAAGGAAGGAAGGAAGGAAAGAAGGAAAGAAAGAGAATTGTATTTGTTCTCAATAGGGCTGGAAATATGGTTGGATAATTGTTTTAAGGTGGTGATGATATGAAAGGATCTTACAGTCAGGCTACTATATCGGTCTTGTAAGTTATAGGATACTTATTAAAATGAAGGGTATTGGGGTGAATCCTTGAACAATTGGAAGGCAGATCTGGGCCAACTCTGTGTTCAGAGTGAATGCAGTGGAGAATGGTTGCTGGGGTGATGCCAAAGTCATCATCCCCTGCCTATGTAGCTTGCTGGTGAAACTATACAAAAGTCAGAAAGTCCTGGATTTGGACCTGTCCTTTTTCTTTTAGTATTATCCTATATAAGTAATAGTCTCTCTAGATCTTAGTTTTCCTTCATTTGTAAAAAAAAGGATTTGAACACAGTCTCTTAATGTCCCTCCCTGTTCTAAATCTATCACAATGTATCATCGTAGAAGAAACCCTTTCAGGAGTTTTTGATTGAGATTGAGATATATTGATCCTGATCTTCCAACATGCTCAAAAGAGAAAAAGAAAATGTCCCTAGGAGGATGTTAGCATTCACCTTATGGAAAATGTCACTTTGTCCTTTTATATATTATCTTCTGTACTCTGTGAAATTTGGGAAAGATGAAAGAGAAAGACAATGGACTGATAAGAAAATGCCCAGAACATGGCAACAATAGGAGCTACCTGACTAAAAGATGCTCTTAATTCTTTGAACTGTCGAGATAGGAGGTCACTCAGCCAATGTACTCTGTTCATTAGCAAGTCAACTGCAAATGAAATACTATGCCAGAGGGCTGCCAACTCTTAGGAATCTCATTAACAAGTTCTAGGACATTTTCTTTTCTCCTTCCTTTTCATGTGGTCATACAGCCTTACTATGAAAGCATACCCCCCTCCAGGTCAGTGACTCTTTTGGTCATTGGCCTGATATTCACAGAAGTCATAAGTCTATGTGTGAAAACAGGGAACTGTGGCTGCAGGAAAATCAATCTCTAGACAGATCTACCTAGGTTTTCTTTCATGGGCAATTAAAGAAAAGGTCACCAAGAAGCCCAAACAATCTTTCAAGACTGCATATTTAATTACTGACCATGGATTTGACTAATGTATAACATACAGCAAGTTGTATACACACCAGTAGTCTTTCTTTGAATGGACTTCAAAAAGTCACTGAACTTGTCTAAGGACAAGTTCCTTCATGGGATGATGCTGTCATCAAAGAGAAACCTCTTCACCCCATAAATTTATTCTGAATAACAATGATATCTCATATTTCTATAGTCTATTGAGATTACTAAGCATGAGCTCATTACTAAGGGACAGAAGTAATTTTACAGGAGAGGAAATTAGTTCCTTAGTCATACATTTCCTAAGTGCTAGACTAAGGATTTGGAACCACCAAGTCTGATTTTGAGCCAAGAAGTCTTTCTAACATGTCATGCTGTCTCCAGAAGACACAGTGAAGAAATCAAATGCTGAATGAAGAAATCTGAAGTCGGGAAGAGTGTCAACCCTGGTTCTCATGCTTAATAGCTGTTTCTCTTCATGTAAAAACACTATGCTCATGGTTTACCTTGAAAAAGAATTGTGAAATAAGTGCTTTGTAGGACTTAAAGAAATAAATTTGAACTTTAATTGCTTTTACTGCTGCTGCTACTACTTCTACTACTACTACTACTACTACTACTACTACTACTACTACTACTACTACTACTACTACTACTACTACCACTATTACTACTGCTACTACTGCTGCTGCTACTACTTGATCCTAACTAATTGTTAAGAACCCTTAATCACATATTCATGTTTTTCTAAGGTATGATGATTAGTATGGAGTTATAATGTCACTCTAATTGACTTCATCATCCCCATCTAATTAATATAATTTATTAAGAATCAGTCTAGGTCTCACATAGGTAAAAACATCATTAGCTCTAGTTCACACATTCAAGGTAAGAAGTGAATTTATCTGGGGTATGAAAATCTTCATTTCTTTGGGAAAAAAAAATCCCTGAAGCAAACAATAAAATGATTCCTGATAAGCTGATCAAAAAACCATAAAGCCTTATATTCCCATGCTACCATATGATTTGTATTCCTCCATAATTTTGGAGAAGGGTGACTTTCCAAAGAGATAACTTAATGTTTAGTAGATATTTATTGATTGTACTTCATTTATATAAAAATGGGAATTGGAAGATCTCAACCATTGGCTAAGATAGTCATAGGAGTAAAAATAACTAATAGGAGTAGTAGCTGCAGCAGGGGTAGGAGTAGGAGTAGCATCAGCATTAGCAGCAGCAGCAATATTAGTAGTAATAATTGTAGTAGTGGTAGTAATAATAGCAACATCAGTAACAGTAAAGGTAATAATTGTAGTTCAAATGTATATAGCATTTTAAAGATTACAAAGCACTTTATTCACAAGTCTTACTGTTTCCTTCCACTCATTTGCACCTGAACACATAAAGACATTCTGTACTTGCACAGAAGTGATATATACTTTGGTCCTGCTAGATAAACAAAATCATGCCATTTATAAAGGCTATATCTTTTACTCCCACAGAGAACCAGCCTTATGCTAGTACTTTGAGTGCTTGAACTCCCCAGGAAGGAAAATCGATTTAGGTTGGCTATGCAAGCCATACTACTTCCCCCTGGATCCTAGTCATCTGAAAAAAAATACTTATTGTAATATTGTAATATTGTAATATTGTAATATTGTAATATTAGGTCACTCAACCATTTTCTCACTCAATACTGATTTTTTCCAATACCTGGGATCACATTTTGATCCTCTTTCCTTTCTAAGATGTAGGGTTCCTCCTGGAAGAACATTATTCACAAACTCCCTCCTCAAGCTAAATGCCTTCTTCTGCCCCATGCCTCTTTGGGTAGCTATTGATTTTCTTACCTTTTTTATTTTAAAATTTGTTTATTTTAATCCATTCATATATCCATATTTCCAAGTCACAAAATTTCCTGCCATCCCCCTTTCCCACTCACTCCCTTCCTCAGTAAGGAACAGTCAGGTTAGTATTTTACATACATATTTATTTTTCACAAGGCAATGGGGGTAAGTGACTTGCCCAAAGTCACACAGCTAGGCAATTATGAAGTGTCTGTGTCTGAATTTGAATTCAGGTCCTTCTGACTCCAGGGCTGGTGCTCTATCCACTGCACCACCTAGATGCCCCTATATGCATATTTTGTTAAACATACAAATTAATAATTACAAATTAGTCATTTTTGGCACAAGGAATTAGGATACATACATCCATTAGGATACATAAGACATCATCTTTATAGTTTTCATCAGATTCCGAAGGGTTGCTTTTTTCTATGTATGTTGTTTTATTTTGTTTTCCCTCCTCTGGTTGGGGATAATATATTCCATGACCAGTCAAATACAGCGGTCCTAGCTCTCTGGACTATAGAAAGGAGCTGTTTCCATCCAAGTTGTTCACCTCATAATGTTGTTGATGTTTACATTGTTTTCTTGGTTCTATTCCCTAGTTACTGATTTTCTACCACTACTGGAGTCATACCTTGAGAAGGAAAAGTTTACTTTCCAGGGTCTGCTTAGAAAAAGAGAACAAAATAAGAAATTAAAATATGGCTAGGAATTTGAGATCCAGGAATGTTTCTTTCAAACCACTTGGGTAATCTTATGTCTCTTTATGTGAAATATCTCTATAAGGCTTCCGTAACCAGTTCCTGGGATGTGTTAAGGTTAGATCTGGAAGGGGTTGGGGGTAGTGTCAAAGTGTGGATATAAGTATAAGTGTATATGGAACGTCTACCAAAAATATGTTGCATTTTCAAGATTTTTAAAGGAAAAAAGGTGGTAAAAGGGAGAAACAAGATTAGACAAAAAGACCAATAGATACATTATCAAGATATGGTCCCTTTGAGAAAAAATCTTTTTCCTTCCAAATCATTCCATCAATGAGAGTTTACTAAATGATGACCAAATGACAGACATTTTGCTTGTATTGGAGATACAAAGACAAAAATAAAATGGCACTTACTGTCAAAGGATTTACATCCTATTTTGAGATTCAAGATATATATATATATGTATATATATATACATATATATATATGTATTGCACATATGCATATAAAGGCTAAATAATATTACAGGAACCATCCTAGAGAGCTTGAAACCCAGAGATTCTCTGCAAAATTCCAGGCACTTAAATACATATTGACTTTTTGACTGAAACTTTTCTGGATATTGAACTTTTTGGAAGCTTGTGGCTATATAATAGCATAAAAATTGAAAGAATTTTTAATTTTAGTAAGATATGAAAACTCATGAAGGTTCATAGGTCTTCTCCCATCATGTTATAGCAGAATATTAATTCTGATAAAAGAAGAAAAATAATCAGGCATAGATCCTTTGGGGTGTTGCTTTTCAGGGTGAGTAATATGATTCCAATGTTGAATGAGACTGTTTTCTAGTTCAGAATATGGCAATGCTGTCCACATGGCAGTAACTCTTATTAATTACAAATAGGGAGCTTATGCTGATGATCCAGATAGCCACTGACTCATATTTTTCTAACTGGTGACCTTGTGAATTCAAAAGGGAAGATTTCTGGGGAGGCAATGAGTGAGATAATTGTGGTTCCCTTGGAGGATCTGTGGTTAATGACAGGAGAAGTTCCTAAGTCAAAGAGGATAGCTTTTGATAGGATTAGTTGCTCAAGCCTGTCCCCTACCAGGAACTGGCAAGTTATTTGACAGTCCAGCATTGAGGTAAAAGGTAAAATTGGTAGTATTACAAAAGTGTTTCACATTTGATGAAACTAAAAGATTAGCTTACCATATGATTGTATCAGTACTCATAAGTTGTTATTAAATCCTCATATAATTGTTTTATTTATTAGTGATGTGATTCTTTTATCTTTATTATGTATTTATGTGTAGGAAACTGATATCTGATTGAATTTTTGGGTAGACACACACATATCTCTTTTTCTCCCCCATTTTGGGGACATCGACTACAATCAATTTGAATGATATTTTATTAATGCCCTAATTAATGTAAATAAAGGGAGACCTTTTAGGGTCAACTTTTCTAAGCATAAAACTAGTCAGAATGGTTGAATGGATACAGGATACAGAGGGGCAAATGTATCACCCCTGTTCTATGTCTTTCTGCGCAACATGAGCTCATAGTAAATATTTACGAAATTAATAGAAGGGAATGCTAGCAATAGAAGTTAAGGAAAGCTCACTAAGACTATCTTTACATGGAAGGTGGAGTTTGAGCTGAATTTTTAAAAAAAGGAAAACGTAAGAAACAGGAAATGAGGTAGAAGTGAATTCCAGTCATGAGAGGTACAAAGACCTAGAGATCTATTTTGTATGTAAGGAAGAGGAGAAAGCAGTTGACTGAAGTATACCAAAGGCAGTGAATTATAAGGGGGTGAGGAAAACAGTTAGGTACAAGTAATTTATCTTGAGGGTGAAATGTCCTCCAAAATTCATCAATGGATCTTTCTAAAGGAAAATAGTTTAATAACTAGGGATAACAGGAGGATAACTATAAGGCTATTATGGTGATCCGGATACTAATTCCCTCTATCAATCCCACACATTTCTATAGAAATCAAAATTGAGTATCGGGAAAGATAGGCAGCAAAGCCAGAGTAGGACAATACATAGGTTATGAATCATTAAATATGATATCAATAATAGGAGTCTGACAATTCTGGTAAATGAAAATAGTGGAGTATATATTTCAATGCAGTAAAGGTATATGATTGCTCACAGTTCTCTGATACTGAGAATATTTAGGAAATATTGAGATGTACTCTTTTCATTGGCATTCATGGTGTCAGAAATCAGCTTCTATAAATGCAAAAGAATGATAGAGTAGGACATAAAACAATAGTGTGAATGATAGAAAGAATAATAGTATGAAACAGTCACTTTATCTGAATGTATGTGTGTCTTTGTGCATTTAGTGGAATATAAGGATACTTGGAATCACAGTGATTTTTTATCTTGTTTTTAGGAATAAAAGAAATAGGAGTTAAGAATAGAGCTGCTATTTAGATATTGATGTTAATTAGATATTGAGTGACATTTTGGAGACAATAATTCTGTTTTACAGATCCTAATCTCTTTTACCTCTGCCATACCAGTAATAGGAAGCAACCATGAAAAATGAATTACTACATTGGATTTTAGGTCAATATCTGAATTAGTGCATTTTTGTACTACTTTTAGTTTTCAAAAAAAATGATGTTTGAGACTAAAACAGCAAAAAGGGGTCTAGAACCTGGATAATTAATAATGACATTGTGCCTATGATAGTGAAGTTCCTCCTAAGTTGTTCATTCTTTGATTTTTGAAAATGTGATGATTTGATTCACTAGTGAATTCTATTTAAATGAAGTGGAGCTGTACAAAGTTGTCAACCTCATTATTTCTTTCAAAATCATGGAAGATCATAACCAAGACAAATTAAGATGATTGACTATGCTGTGGGATACAATGCAGAACCTTGTCATGTTTGATGTCTGAACAAATTTCAAGCATTCCACCGTGTCTGTTGGAGTATCCTTCATAACTGCTGGAATGAATGTTTTTATCTGTCCGTTCCCCAGGTTTGGTTCTCACTTGCCTGGGATAAACTGGGAAGCTAGGTGGATATAGTGGATAGAGATCCAGGTAGGACTCATATCCTTGAGTTCAAATATGACCACAGACACATGCAAGTTGTATGACATTGTGCAAAGTCACTAAACCTTATTTTCCTCAAATTCCTCATCTATAAAATGTACTGGAGAAGAAAATAGGAAATTATTTTAGTATCTTTTTCAAGAAAACACTAAATTGAGTCACTTAAAGTTGGACATAACTGAACAATAAAAGATCTCAATATAAAAATGAAAGTTGATGTTAAAAAAAACCCTATCATGTAGTGATATGTTGAATGAAATAATTTCCCTTCTTTGTTCCTATCTCTTCTATGTAAAATGGGATTAATATTATTTGTAATACCATCCTCTTAGAGGTGCAGTAAAGATAATTTTCAGTAAACTTTTAAACCTTAGAGAAAACTGCAAAATGTACCACAGAACTCCTTAAAGGTTGGTCTTGAGTATGTGCTGGGATTAATAATTCTCACCTATAAGAGGGATGGCAATTTTGTGTGTCTACTCTACCCAAACACAAAGGAACAAATTTCAGTCCTGGATATGCAGTTAAGAAAACAACTCACCAAGAGTCAGAATGCAGCTCTGAATCTCTACAGTCCATTTTACAAAGGGTTTCTCCATATCTGACGAGTTGTATTCGCCAAAGTTAGGCCAAAAGGAGTCAAAGTCATTTAGATCCAATCTCCTTTCCAAAATGAAATGAGCAGGAGTTTTATTAAAAGGGAATGAAGAGGAAATTGAACTTTCATATTTCATTGTGCAATTGTGGTGACAGAAAACAATATTCGTCGACAGAGAGTTTAGAAGATTGTTATTTATGTCATTTTCCCCTTCTTCCTTTTATTCACCTACACTATACTTGGTCATGTCAAAATAGCAGGCAAGCATTTTTTTCTCTCTTAACATAACTGTTATAACATTATTGCCTTGCTGAGCTAATGTACTAAGTCACCTTGTATTAATCTTAGGTATTCCTGAAAACAGAAATATTTGCATTAATTGATTTAGTATGCTCAAAAGAAATAGCATGCAGATTTTATATTTTTATTTGTAGCTTTGAAAGATTAGGCTGAATGCTTTTACCATATCTAATATCATCCTTGTAGCCTCCTTTACAGTACATAATGGGTGCTTAAAACACCTAGAACAAAGGCCTTCTATACTAAAATCCAATTCTAAATTCTCATTTTTGAACCAAGGTGACTTTGGATTTCTAAAATTTATGTCAGAAAGAATAGAAGCCTAACAATGATCCTCGTGTTTCTTTCCCAAGAGACAATATAACTAAATTCAGAGGATCAAGTTGGTGTTAGGCTAATGATTTTTTTTTCGGTTGTTTTTTTTTTTTTGGACACAAAAATGTTTGGAAAGAATATGCCTACTGGATTCCTTCTCAAGATGGCAGCATGAAGGCAGCATTTCCAGGAAGCTCTGGCCCCCCAAACCACCCCCCCAAATGAGCAAAGGATGGCTCTAGCCAAAATTTAGAGGAGCAGAATACATTTTTTCCAGTCCAAGACAACTTAGGAGTTTTGCAGGAAAGGTGTGTTTCACCAGGACTGGGGGTTGGGGAAAAAAGTCATGATGCAGCCTAGTCCAGCCCAGAGTTCACTGGCAACAGCTTGAAGGGGTGGGGAGAGAACTCTGCTGCATCTGGGTAAGTGTAGAGTGAAGAGCACGACCGCAGAATCTGCAGTGAGAATCAGGAAAAAAACAGCCTGCACCCCCAGAGATGGTAAGGGAAGTCTGCAGAGATTTCTCTGCTCTTCCAGTGGTAGGACTCTCCTATTTGCCTACACTCAGATATTGCAGTTTGGGCTTCCATACTAAATTACCAAGCAGGATCTCTCCTTATAACCCCAAGGCAGAGAGAAGTGCTGTGGTCATCTACATATCAAAGCACAGGCTAGAGAGCACAAGACCTTGGAGGAAAAAAGGTCCCAGTATCTCTCCCCACACACACAAAAAGCCCAAAGCCTTGGAAGTGCTGTAAATTAGTGTCTTGGGCTGAGGAAATGAGTAAACAACAGAAAAGGAAGAATCTGACCATAGAGAATTACCTTAGTCCCATGGAAGATCAAAATACATACTCAGATGAGGACAAGCTTCTGTATCCAAAACCTCCAAGAGCAATAGAAAATGGGCTCAGAGTATGAATGAGCTCAAAAAATACTTTGAAAAGCAATTAAGGGAGGTAGAGGAAAAAAATGGGAGGAGAAATGAGAGCGATGCAGAAAAATCATGATCAAAAGCTTGGTATAAGATACACAAAAAATACTGAAGAAAATAATATGTTAAGAATCAGTTTAGGCCTAATGGAAAAAGCAAAACAAAAGGCAAATGAGGAGAAGAAAGTCTTAAAAAGCAGAACTGGCCAGCTGGAAAAGGAGATAAAAAAGCTCTCTGAAGAAAATAACTCCTTCAAATGTAAAATGGATCTAAAGGAAGCTGATGACTTTATAAGAAATCAGGAATAACTAAAACTCTGCCAAAAAAGCCAAAAATTAGAAGAAAATGTGAAACATCTCATTGGAAAAACAACCAACCTTGAAAAGAGATCCAGAAGAAATAATTAAAAAAATTATTGGGCTATCCGAAAGCCACGACCAGGAGAAGAGCCTAGACTTCATTTCTCATGAAATAATACAGCAAAATTGCCCTGAGATCCTAGAAGCTGAGGGTAAAACAGAAATCAAGAGAATTCACCAGTCACCCCTTGAAAGAGATCCCAAAGGAAAAACTTCCAGGAATTTTATAGTCAAATTTCAAAACTCCCAATGAAAGGGAAAATTCTAAAAGCTGCCAGAAACAAGCAATTCAACTACTGAGGCTCCATAGTCAGGATTACACAGGATCTGGCAACATCTACATTAACAGCTCATAGGGATTGGAATATGATATTCCAGAAGGCAAAAGACCTTGGATTACAACCAGCAAAACTGAACATCCTCTTTCAGGGTAAAAGATGGACTTTCAATGAAACAGGGGACTTTCAAACTTTCCTATTGAGATGACCAGAGCTGAACAGAAAGTTTGATCTCCAAGTACAGGACTCTGGTAAACCATAGAGGGAGTAAAAGAGAGGGACTAACTATGAGGAACTTGATGATGTTGAACTGTTTGTATTCCTGCATAGGAAGAAGATATTGATAATTCATATGAACTTTTTCATTTATAAGAGCTGTTAAAAGGAGCATATATAGACAGGACATAGGAAGGAGAAGAATATGATGGTATAACATAGTAAAAAGATGGAGTCAATGTATGATAAAGGTAAGTACTGTGAGGGAGGAAAAGGAAATGAAGGAGAAGCTAAGAAATTTCACATAAGAGTCAAGAAAAAGCTTTTTCAATTAATATAAAGGGGGAAAGCAAGGGGAAATGGGTGAGCCTTCATTCTCATCAGAAATGGCTCAGGGAGGAAATGATATACACACTAAATAGGGTGAGGAAATCTATCTTGCCCTGGAGAAGGATGGGAGGAATGGGATGGGATGAGGGGAATGGAGGGAGGAAGAGGGAACAGGTGATAGAAGAGAGTCTAAGATGGAGGGAGACAGTACTCAAATTCAAAACACTTTTGGACAGGGCCAGGATGAAAGAAGAGAGAGAATAGAATAAAAGAGAGTGGGGAGAAACAGAGTGGAGGTACAGCTAGTAATAGCAACTGAGGGGAAAATATTGAAGCAACTTATCTGATGGACTTATGATAAAGACAATAACTCACCCCAGAGACAGAGACATTGAAATCTGAACACAGACTGAAGTATAATTTTTTCCTCGCTCTCTCTCTCTCACTCTATTCTTGAGGTTTCTCATCTTCTTGGGGGGGGGGGAAGGGTGTTTATGTTTATTCTTATATCTACTCTTATAACATTAAATTTACATCAATGTATGGCATGGAAACAATGTAGAGACTGTCAGACAGCCTTTTGTGGGGGGGGGAGGGAGGAGGGCAGAAAATTGTAGAATTCAGAGCCTTGCAAAAAATGATGATTACATATTACTACTTGTATATAATTGGAAAACAAATAAAATGTTAAGAAAATTGAATGTTCTGAGAGAGAAATCATATCCTTAAGGAAAAAATAAAAAAATAGAGACAGCAAAATTACATAATAAGATATCTTTTTTAAAAAAAATTTTAAAAAAGAATGTGCCTATTACAAAGTTTTGGATAAGCAGTAATCTTGTCAGTGGACTGAGGGTCTATGCTAATGAAATCACAAATTTTTCAAATTTTGAAGTATAATGAGAAGTATAGCTAATAATATTATTAGACTTTTATTTCAGGTTCTGTGACTTCAGCTTGCTTTTCATGAAGTATATCATTTGTTTTTTCTAGATTTTTAGAAAGGGAACTGAAAAAAATCTTTCCTATAAATAATAAAATAAAATAAATACAGCTATACAAACATAATAATCAAATAATAGAATTATAGAATTAGTGTGATGGGCAATTAGATGGTACTATGGATAAAGTGCTGGACCTGGACTTAGACCCAGGACTTAGGTCCACATCAAATCTACCCTTAGATATTTACTAAGTGACCCTGGACAAGTTACTTAATTTTATTTGCCTCAGTTTCTTCATTTGTAAAAACAAGGTTGGAGAAGGAAATGACAAGTCATTTAATGAAATGTCAAACTACTTTGCCATGAATTCCCCAAATTGGGTCACTAAAACTTAGACAAACCTGAACACCATTAATAATAGTTTGATTGGATTTGGTCCTTTCCAACATGATGCAGAAGAGTAATCAAAGAGAGCAACTAAGTTGATGTATTTAATTAAGTACATGAAAATATATCTTTTCAGTGAAATATCATATATATGTCCTAATTTGGATTTCTAATATTTTATGTGTTTAGTGTTGCTGGGTTTGTTGGTAATACTACTGTTATTGCATTAACAAAGAACTGGAATTTCCCTTTATCTATCTCATTCTAAAATTTCACAGATCCTGATTTCCCTCAGCTAATCTGGATCATCTGATAGTTCTGAATGCTCAATTGTACTTCCCAGACTCAGAAATAGAATATGAAACCCAGAATTGCAGCAAAAAAGAATGAAAATATTTCTTGTTATCCTTTTATGCGTAATAAGTCCCTTGATAGGTTATACTTTGCTCACAAAATCTTCTAGTTAGATTAGAGACAACTAAAGGCGAACTAAGATG
This sequence comes from Macrotis lagotis, assembly GCF_037893015.1. NCBI lineage: Eukaryota > Metazoa > Chordata > Mammalia > Peramelemorphia > Peramelidae > Macrotis > Macrotis lagotis. Next base: position 67,875,759 of record NC_133658.1, read on the forward strand.
AATTTCCAGTCCCTTGGAAGTCTCCTAATGGAGGGTGAACTTCTGAGTGGCAATTACAAAATGGAATGAATTGTCATCCATATAGAGATTGTACTATCCATGAAGGGTACATAGAATTATGAAATCCTTTGATTTTTAATACCCTTGACAATTTATAGTTGATATCATCCTTAGGTCTTGAGTATGAGCATCAAGAGTTGAAATGAAGATTGTTTTGGTAATTTTCAGATGTATATATAGAAATGTGCAGTCTAAAATAAAGGGGAAATAGCCATGTATCCATTTATTTAATAAGCATTTAGTAGGCACTTACTAAAGGATATGCTAATCACTGGAAACCAGGGTGGGGGAAAATTGAGGGAGACTTTATTTTTTTTATTTTGTATTTTTTTGTTTTTGGTTTTTTTCCAAGGCAATAAGGTTAAGTGACTCACCCCAGGTCACACAGCTAGGTGATTGAGGCTGGATTTGAACTCAGGTCCTCCTGCCTCCAGGGCTGGTGCTTTATCCACTGCACCACCTAGCTTCCTCCAGAGACTTTGGATAAAAACACATTTCATGTCCTTGTTAAAATTTCTGCACAGGAGGAAATAAGACACTTTCTGACAGCTATAATTCATATTATTATTTAATAACTTTATTGATGGGGTATGAAATAAAACCTCCAGTTTGATAAAAGGGGCAGAAGTCATTAGGCAGGGAGGTAGTGATTATGGAGACAGTGATAGACTTGGAATCATGATGTAATATCCAATTCTACTTCATAAACTTAGTAGTTATAGAATCCTAGAGAAATCACAGCTAACTTTCTCTCACATTCAGTTTCCTTATGGAGTTAATGATAACACCTAGATCTCAGGGTTGTTTGAGTTTCAAACAAGTGAAAATATGGAAATCACTTTATAAACCTTAATTCACTATATAAAATTATAATAATTATTATTATTACTAACTGTTTGGTATTATAAAAGGATCCTTGGAGTCAGTAATATTCTCATTAAACATTAAAGGATGAGTACAAATTGATCAGGTAAAAAAATAGGTTTCAGAATATTCAAGGAATTACATTAACACATAGACATAGGAAACAGAAAGGACATGTTACTTTCAAAGAAAAATCAGAATATTTTGGCTAGAGCATAGATCCCATGGAGGGCAAAAGCATGAAATTCAAGTCAGTTCAATAATCATATTTTTGCCATCTCCACTGTGCCAGGTGCTAGGGAAAGGAGATTAGTAATTGGAAGGCATGTGGGAATGCATGATAATAGAGGCAGTGGAAATAGAGAGGAGGAGATGAAAATGAGGTTATAAAAGGTGGATGTGATAATTGATAATAAATTGAATATGAGAGGTGAGGAAAAGGAAGGAGTCAAATTTAAGGGCAAGTTTTCCAACATTAAAGACAATACAGATGGTATGACATCATGAATATAGGTGGTGAAATTAGAAGACAAAAAGTGGCTCAAGAGGAGAGTTAATAAATAATGTGCTGGCAATACTTGTTTTGAACTGCTGATGAGAAATCCTTATGGAATTTTATTTATTCAGAAGATGATATAGATCCAGAAAAGCAAAAGTTTATGACTGGGTAAAATAGATTGAGGATTCTTCTTATATCAAGCATTTGAGGCTAATGCAGTTACAGAAAGTGCTGAGAGAAAGAGCCCTGATTAAACTCCAACTGAAAAATCTGCATCCATATTTTAAGAAACAATGACAAACTACAAAACTTCTGTATTGATGGAGGGGGAACTAGACAGTGTTTAAGCTAGTGAGAAAACAAGAAGTCATGTTATGTTAAGGATTAAAAGGAAAGACTGTCTACAAGTATCTAAAAAAATATTCCTGAAGAAGAGAGATTAAATTGACTCATATGGACTCCCAGAAGTAGAAATAAGAATTAAAGGATGAGTATATTTCTGCTTACCTCAAGGAAAATCTGTCTAATAATCAATGTTGTTAAAAGAAGAGTAGAATAGGTTGCTGTGGAGCTGGGAGTTCTTACAATGGAAATCTTCAGAAAATTTCGGTGAAAACACTAATTGGTTATCCTTTCGATGAAATATATGTTGTAGAATGGGTTGGACTGGGTGACCCTTGAGGTGTCTTCCAGCTCTGAAATTCTCTGCATGATCCTAAGCCACCACTACTTCCCTTGAGTTCACATTTGGGATGGCCTAGAAAAATTCTTCAGAAACTCTTCTCCAGATTTGCTCACTTAGCAACTCTTTTTTGGAAACCCAGCAAACATTAAAAGTTTCAGGCAAAATTAAAATTCAATAAAGGTCAGTCCTTTAGGCTATGAGAGAGGAATCAGAGCATGGGAATTACAAAGTAGATTTCCCTAAGCTGACCTATGCCAGCTAAAACTAATCATTTCCAAAACCATACTCAAGAAAGTTACTTCCTTATGTGGAAGTGATAGAGAAGTTGTAAAAGGATGAAAAGCAAAGAAAGTAGCAAAAATGCTAAAATAATAAAATTTTGTGGAATCATTAAAACATTTTCTCCCTGCGATTATTGTTTTAACAATTGTCCATTGTAGGAATGTAAGTTTGATTCAGAGTCCAGTTAAACAATATTAAGAGCATTAAGAAAATAATAGACATATTTTGCCAGAGCTAATCACAATTCCATTTGGAGAAATTGGAGTGGCTGATAAAGACTTGTTCTTCTGCTTTTCACTATGAAAATGTGGTTGGATATCAATGTTCTCAGTATCATGTGATCTTGGGCTAATAAGGACCTTAGATATTTCCTAGTCCACGCTTTTGCTTTACAGTTAAGGAACTTGAGGTTTAGAAAGATAGACAATCACAAATTACACAGTTAGAAAAGAAATCAGACATTGAACTCATGATTTCGAAATGAAAAATGAATATTTTTTTTCATTCCACTCCATCTAGGAGCATTCTGAATGAATTGTTCTATTCACTTTTCATTTTCCTATAATACTACCTCACCAAAGATTTTCCAAAGGTTCAGAATCAGATTATGAAGTAGATAGATCACTAATTTTTATTCTGAGTTAAGTAGATGAATAGTCTTCATTCTTCCTGAACTTTTTCTTCTTGTGTCTTCTTTATGGGTTACATTTTAAAATCACATCTGACACTCTTCTTTTGAACAACCAAAAGCAAGGTGAGCACCTACTTGTCCTACTCTCCTTAAAAAAAGGCATCATTTCCACTAACCCAACAACCCTCCAATAGCTATATGTGGTTTTCCCAAAGTTTCCATTCATAGGAGCATCCTGGGCTTTTGGTCTCTTTCCCCCACAAGAGAGTATTCTGACATGTCTTGGTAACAATAGTCAGTTTTTATTCTGACAGGGAGACAAATCACAGTAAGCTTGGATACCTGCAGATGGTTTACTCAGCCACATATTTTTAATACGAATCCTGATATGAAGGCATCTTTACTTGTATTCATGCAAAAACATTCCCACTTTTGAAATCATAGATATTTAGAATATTATTTGAACCATAAGAAGTCTTGCTTTTATTCTTTGTTAGTTATATGAAAATCACATATCTCTGGAAGAGAAGAATGAAGAGTAAGTTTTATATTTAGAGATGACCACTGAATTTTGAATTTGTTTACTTATACTTTACTTATACTCTTATAGAGGTATGCTTTTAACATCTATCAGTTGTTGTACATTCAGTGTTCAGATGGACTGCTCAGGATTCCTTTAAAATCATTTCAAGGTCATTCTTCATGATTTCATGCTACATAACGCCCCTTTCCAGGCCATTTCACATTGCTAAAGGCTTCCTGATAAACATTGATTTTTTTCCCTTCAATTTGCCTGAGAAATGCATCCCATATTCCAAGGGCTTCTTTTTTTGACATTGGAGGTTCTCTTCAATTAAAAAAAAACAAATGACATCTTTTTTTAAACATCTCTTCAGTTTCAAGACCTGTTTGAGTTTTGAGGCATTCCAGAGACAAAAACAAAATTACTTCTCCTCTTTACTAGTTCACATTCTACTTGAAGTGCATGTGAATGAATGAGCTGTTTGCATATTAAGCCTCCAGTTTCTTTTCTTTATTCTTTATTTTTCTTATGGAAGATTTTTTTTAACATTCATCTATATGCCTATGAGTATTTCTAAGTTACAAAATTTACAGCTATCCTCCATTCCCACCCCTCTCCTCTCAGTAACAATGAGGTTAATATTATACTTAAACATTTGTATTAAGCATGTTTGCAGGTTAGCCATTTTTTGGTATGAAGAATAAGGATTAAGGGAAAGAAATACATAAGAGATATTTATTTTAAAAGTGAATGCAGTATTCCTCAGATTCTGAAGGGATATTATTCATTTGGTTTTGTTTTTCTTCCTTTGGATGAAGATAACATTATCCATAGCTGAAGTCTGCACTGCTGAGAGAAGCAGCATCCATCAGGTTGTTCATCTCACAATGCTGTTAATTTGTACATTGTTCTCTTGGTTCAGTTCCTTTCACTCCACATAAGATCCTGTAAGTCATTCCATGCTTCTCTAGAGTCTGACCATTTATGGTTTCTTATAGAACAATAGCATTCCCCAATATTCATGTACCATAACTTGTTTAATCATTCTTCATTTGATAGGCATCCACTCAATTTCCAATTCTTTGCCATTTCAAAAAGAGTTGCTATGAATACTTTGGAATATGTAGGCCTTTTCCCCTTTTTTGTGATTTCTTCTGGGTATAGATCTAGACTTGGAGTTGCTGGGTCAAAGGGAATGAACAGTTTTATTGCTCTTTGGACATAGTTCCATATTGCTCTTCAGAATGGTTGGATCTGTTCACAACTCCACCAGCAATTCATCAATGTTCCAAACATCCTACAGGCTCTTCTACATTGATAATTTTTCCTTTTTGTCATTTTTGCCAATCTGATAGGTGTGAGATAATACCTCATAGCTATTTTAACTTGCAGGCTTCTAATAAATAATGATTTGAAGTATTTTTTCATATGATTATATGTAGCTTTATTTTCTTAATTTGAAAACTGTTTATTCATATCCTTTGACCATTGGTCAATTGGGGAATGACCTGTAACCTTATAAATTTGATGAAATTCTCTCTATATTTCAGAAATTAACCTTAATCAGAATTCCCAGTTGTGAAGATGGTGTCCCAGCTTCCTGTTTTCCTTCTAATTTTGGCAGCATTGATTTTATTAGTGTAAAAATCATTCATTTTGCAGTTTATAATGTATACTATTGCTTGTTTGGTCATAAATTTGTCCCTTTTTCACAGATCTGATAGAGTATTTCTTAGTTTATTAATTTATCTATAGCATTTATGTCTAAATCCTGTACTCATTTAGAATTTGTTTTGTTTTAGAGTGTGAGATATGGGTCTATGCCTTGTTTTTACCATACTTTTTTCCAACAATTTTTGTCAAATAATGACTTCTTATCCCAGAAACTAATGCCTTTGGGTTTCTCAAACAATAGATTGCTGTAGTAATTTACTGTGGTTTCTTTTGAATTTATCTTAATCCACTGATTAATTACTATATTTTTAACCAATACCAGGTAGTTTTGATGCCTGCCATTTCTTAGTATAGTTTTAGTTATGATAGAGCTAAGCTACATTCCTTCATATTTTTTTATCAGTTGCTTGCTATTCTTGATCTTCTGTTGCTCCAGATGAATTTTGTTAGCATTTTCCCTAGCTCAGTAAAGTAATTATTTAGGAGTTTGATTCCTATGATACTGAATAAGTAATTTAATTTGGATAGAATTGTCATTTTTATTATATTAGCTCAACCTAAACTTGAGCAATTGACATTTTTCCAATTATTTAGATCTGACTTTATTTGGGTGAGAAGTGCTTTATAATTGTGTTCATATAGTTTCTGGGTTTGTCTTGGGAGGTAGATTACCGAGTATTCAATGTTGTCTACAGTTACTTTAAATGGAATTTCTCTTTCTATCTCTTGCTCTTTGGCTTTGTTGTTAACATATAGAAATGCTGATGATTTATGTGAGTTTATCTTATATCCTGCTACTTTGCTGAATTTTTTTTGGATGAAGATGTTTTTTGGATGATTTACTGTGGTTTTCTAGGTATACCATCATATCATCTACAAAGAGTGAAAGCTTTGCTTCCTCATTCCTAATTCTGATTACTTCAATTTCTTTTTCTTCTCTTCTTGCTAGAGCTAACATTTCTAAAACTATATTGACTAGTTATGGTGATAATGGGTATCCTTGCTTCACTCTTGATCTTATTGGAAATGCTCAGAGTTTATCCCCATCACATATAAAATTTGTTGATAGTTTTAGATAGATACTACTTTTTTTTGGTGTATTTATGAAGTGATGGCAGAGACTATATAGTAAAATAAAACAGCATGAGTGTAATATAATAAAACAGATATGAGACTTATTATCAAAAGTCTTTGATTTTGTCATCTACTTTCAAATGCCTGAGGCCTATCTGACAATGATAATCAATAAAAAATTTGCAGGATGTGATGGGACTGAGTTGAAATCCTGCCTAAATTGCTTATTATGTTTGTGACCTTGAACAAGTCATTAAACTTACTTTTACCTCAATTTCTTCATTACCTGTAAAATGGTGGACTTGGAATTGTTAGACTTTAAAGTACTTTCCTTCTTAATTCTATAATCCTTTTAAAATGGATCTTGTTATTCTTCATCTGATTAGCAAGAAGGTAACTATGCAAAAGTGAAAGAAATGAAAACCTTGGAGAAAAATTGTCCAATTTATTTCATGATTAATCATAAGAAAGGACAGTAGAAAGAGGTTAATATCACCATTTAAAGTGGGGATTTCAATGGATTAAGAGAAGGAATGGAAGGAGTGAATATAAGATGTGGAGTAAGACAGGACTCACCTGAGCTCTCTCCCAAACCTGGTCAAATATCTTTAAATAATAACTCTAAAGAAATTTTAGAGTGGTTGATCCCACAAAAAAAGGCGGAACAAAACAAGTTTCTAGTCCAAAACAATTTAGATGATTCACAGAAAAGATCTTATGCACCTGGGTAAGAGAGGAGCACAGGGCAGGGCAAGCTGGTCCCCACAATCCAAGACCTGGGTGACTGGGTCAGTGACAGAGGTGGCAGTTTCCAGAAGTCTCAGGTGGATTTCAAATTTTTCAGGCCAGAGACTTCCAACAACAATTTAGACGGTCAGGTCAGCAAGAAAAGTCTCACTAGAGTGAGAGTAGAGCATAGTCTAGAACAAGTTTCAGCATAGCCCCAGCCACAGTGGACCGGGGCAGGCCTTGGAAGCCACTTTATCAGCACTGGCATTGGTGGTCATTGCTCCTGAAACTCTTGGCCCACACATGGTAAAAGGGTCAGAAGGGAACATGAGGACTCTCTTTGCAATCAACAAAGGAAGGACTCTGCAGCTTTTTCCATATTTAAATCTGTCTCACAATCCTGAGTGGCACAGTGGATAGAAGTCAGGTGGACCTGAGTTCAAATCTAGCCTCAGACAATAATTACCTAGCTGTGTGACCTATGGCAAGTCACTTTACCCCATTACCTTGCAACCCCTTCAAAAAAAAAAAACTCTAAAAATAAAAACAAAAAAAATCTGTCTTTAGATTACACCTATTTGCAAGAACTGAAAATTTGAGGGTTCCTAGCAGAATCTCTGAAAACAGCTGCAAAAACAAAACAACAAAAAACCCAGCAATATGGGATAGGGCACCCTCCACTCTGGAAACAGATCCTTAAAATGAAGTCATAGGTAGGGAAAATGAGCAAACAACTGAAGGAAAAAAATTGACTCCAGAAAGCTACTAAAGTGATAAGGAAGAACAAAACATGCACTCAGAATAAGATAACAAAGTTTAAATTCTTACATCCAACTTTCAAGAAAATTACAAATTTCTCTCAGGTCATAAAAAAGCTCAAAAATGATTTTGAAAATCAAGTTGGGCAGGTAAAGAGAAGAGAAATGAATGATGTGGGAAAATAATGAAACTGAGTCTGTAACTTGGTGAAGGAGATTCAAAAAGAAAGATTGAAAAAAGGAATCAAGCATTCTGTAGAAGAATTTGGAGCTATGTCCAAAGAACTATAAAGTCATTCATGCCACTACTCAGTCTGTATTCCAGAAGAGATGAAAAACAAAGGAAAATGACCGTGGTGTATAAGGATATTCATGGCAGCTCTTTTCTGGTGGCAAAGAATTAGAAATTGAGAGGATGACTATCAGTTGAGGAATGGTTAAACAAATTGTGGCAGGTGATTATGAAAGAATGCTATTCTACTTTAAGAAATGTTGACCAGGGATGGCTAGGTGAATAGAGCACTGGCCTTGGAGTCAGGAGTACCTGAATTCAAATCTTTCCTCAGACACTTAATAATTACCTAGCTGTGTGGCTTTGAGCAAGCCACTTAAGCCCATTTGCCTTGCAAAAAAAGAAAAGAAGAGAAGAGAGGAGAGGAGAGAGGAGAGGAGAGGAGAGGAGAGGAGAGGAGAGGAGAGGAGAGGAGAGGAGAGGAGAGGAGAGGAGAGGAGAGGAGAGGAGAGGAGAGGAGAGGAGAGGAGAGGAGAGGAGAGGAGAGGAGAGGAGAGGAGAGGAGAGGAGAGGAGAGGAGAGGAGAGGAGAGAGAGGAGAGGAGAGGAGAGGAGAGGAGAGGAGAGAGAGGAGAGGAGAGGAGAGGAGAGGAGAGGAGAGGAGAGGAGAGGAGAGGAGAGAGAAAGTAAAGAAAAGAAAAGAAAAGAAAAGAAAAGAAAAGAAAAGAAAAGAAAAGAAAAGAAAAGAAAAGAAAAGAATATTCTGGAAAGACTTGCTCGAATAGATGCAATATATACAAAGGAAATTGTATTTTCAGCAATATTGGAGGATGATCAACTGTGAATGGCTTAGTCTTCATCAATAGTGTTGAGGACACTAGATAACATTGAAGCACTTATGATGAAGAATGCTATCCATCTACAGAGAAAGAACTGATGATGTCTGAATACATATTGAAGCATTTTTTTTTACTTTATTTTCTTGAGGTTTCTTTTTATGGGGAAAGACTATGTTTTCTTTTACTGCATGACTATTATGGAAATGTTTTGCATGACCAAAAATTTTTAATCTGTATCAAATCACTTGCTTTCTCAATGTGGTGGGGTAGAGGTGGAAATAGGGAGAGATTTTAGAACTCAAACTTTTCAAAAATGAATGTTAAATATGATTTTGCATGTAACTAAGGAAAAATAAAATAAATTAATAAAAATTATATTTAAAAAATAAAATAAAGAGAAGGAATGGATAGAATTTTACTGAAAATGTCAAATTAATAGAAAGAGATGTTTCAAGGAACAAAATTTTTGGGACACAAATAAAAACATTTCAATGTAGATGAATTTGTAAATCTTTCCAAAAAGACTGGTATGGATGCACAGGGAACTCATTGGACACATTGGACTTTTAATAGCCACCTAGGGAAGAGTTTATTTAAAGAGGAGTACAGAAACATGACACATTCCTATAATAATAATGTCAGGAGTCAGAATAAACTGAAATTTATGAATAAAGCATAAAGAATAAGAATAAAAAGGATAATAAAAGAAAGTCAGAATAAAATTATGTTTGTGTCAGATGGTTAAAAAAACTAACAAATAAGAGAGAATAGACAAATTAAAGATTTTTCTTGTTATTTTGTTTTTCATTTCTAAGGAGAATAAGTTTTTTCTTAGAAATTGTAGTCTAAAAATGTCCAGGGTATCAAGAAGTGGTTATAAAGTGTTTTTACATGAAACTTTCAGGAAAACCTGAATGATAACTCTCTACCTATACTGAATATGTTATAGGATGTTCAAACACAGCATGAATAAGGAAATGAGGGAAAATTTAACCACACAAATATATTCTAGTTATCCAGGTTCATATGGAGTTCTTATGAGGAACTGGGGAGATTAGGATTACATACTTTGAGGTCTTTCTTGGATTTGAAGGATCCAGTAGCATGAACAAAAGTCTGGAAAACAAAAGAAAAGAAACAACAGGAAACTACTGCTTCAATTTTTGAAAATAAGAGGCCAAATCAAAAACCAGTCTTTAATTCTGGCAAAATTTTAGAACACAATTTAGAAGACATTAAAGAACAGGAAATAATGATCATGATTCATTATTTAACAATTTAACTTTTAACTCAATTTGACAAAGGGCAAACTAACGTCATTCACTTTACAAGGGGAGCTATCACCAATAAGAGTAATAATCACAATAGAAATAAATAACAATGATCATTTATATAGAGTTTTAATTGTGCATAGTGTTTTATATATTATATCTCATTTAGTTATCATCATAACCCTGGAAGATAGATTCTATTTTTAATCCTAATTTTATGAATTAGGAAATTGAGAATGAGAAAGGTCTTATATTGTGGAGTGATTTGTTGAGTGTTGGAAAACTAATGAAGATCTGAAGGTGAATTTGAATTCCACTCTTCTTGATTTCAGATCCAGTGCTCTAAGCACTACATATCCACATATATATCCATATCCACATGTTGATATATATCTCCAAATATGCATATGGATACATAAATATGCATATGAGTATGTGTCTATATGCATATGGATTTTTGTATGTATGTATACATATATATGTATATTTCAGCCAGACAGTCATAAAATTTATCATGGTATCTTCTTGGATAAAGGTGAATTATTTCACCTAAATAATAAAACTGTGTAGATTTAGAAAGACTTGAATGACTAGAACAAAGAACATAGTTAATAAAGCATTCATTTTTACAGAGGATGTCTCTAATGGTTCAGTAGAATTCTTAGAGGTCCATGTTTATTCCTGTGTTATATATGCATAATCATTCCATATATTCATAATTCTTATATATGTATATATATAAATGCATACATACAATGCATATATATTTATCTGAAATGAATTTTCAACATCTTCTATGATAGGACAAAAAAGATCTCAGTAGTTTTTATAAGTAGAACCCCATTAAGAAAATGAAATTTTAATGGGCATAAATGCAAAGTCCACTGTTTGGGTTCAAAAAATCAGTTCCAGAAATACAAAGTGATAGTGGTGAGAACATACAATAGAAAAGAGTTTCAGGTTTTAGTTAATATGATTTAGTCAATTTCATAATTTTTCAGCCAAATAACTAATGTGGCCTTTGGTCACATTAAGAAAATTCTATTTTCCAGAATGAGTGAGCTCATAGTCCTTTATGCTTTTTGTAGAATATTGGAATATTATTTTCAACTTCTAGCATTACATTTTTCAGGGGAAAAAACATTGATAGACTACAGAACATAGTGAACAAAATGATGAGGATGGCAAAGAGCCTCAAGCTCATTCCATATGAGGATAATTTAAAGGACTTGGACATATTTCACCAGAGGAAGAGAAGATTTCAAGAGAAGAGATTTAACTTCAAATATTTGAAGCATTGTCATGTATAAGACAAATTATACTTGCTTTGGTTGACCCAGAAGGCAGAAGCTGTGGAAATCAGTAGAATCTACAGAGGAGTTTCATATCAGGGCGGGGAACTGTCAAATCATGAAAGTCAACTTAATTTGGAATGGTTGTGTCCCTGCTTACCCGAGGCTTTCTAATAGACTAGATTCTTGCCTGTTGTTTAGGCTGAAGGGGAGGTCATGAATGCTATAGAGGTCATGAATGCTGAAACAGTTCTAGCTTGGTCTACTTTCTTTCCTCTTACATCTTCCCTGCTTCTACATTTTAATAATTGTCTTTTTCAAATTTTCTGAATATATATAAATATATATATATATATATATATATATACCAAAAAAAAGCAGCAAAATCACCTCAATAATGACTTTCTGTTTAATGAGCTTCCCTGTAATTGGTTGATCTTATTCATATTTGTTATTCAAATAGAATAGATAAAGATCAAAGTTTTTCTAGGTTAGTAAAACTTACATGATCTTGATATTCACTAGAATAACTTTAAAGAACCTAGGGTCACAACATTCTGATGTAACAATGGAATGGGGTATGAAAGGATATTTAATTCTATTATTTATTTTCATAATTATTTCTTTCAAGAAGATAATCTCAAAAATAAAAGTTACAGCTTCATTTATTAAAAAATATATAAAGTTCCTAATAATACAATAATTCCTAATACAAAGAGGAGGATCTCAATCAATATGTGTTTGGTCAGTCAGTTGTGGCAGTAAAGCTGCTGTATCATTCTTTCCTCCAAAACTTAGTTCACTCAATAACTTAGTTATAATGTTCTCAATTTAGTTTAACGACATCACTCCTGTTTAATTTTCCAAACCATTGCTAATGTCCCTGTCCAACTTTATTAAACTATTTGCTACAGATTTAAAATTCCAGTAGGAAAATGAAACTAATAGCATCTCTCCAAATGCCTTTTTTGTCCTCATTCTAAATACACCTGTGCTGGCTTTATTTATCTGGGCACATTTCTCTCTTGCCAAATGGATAGTTAGTCTGTTCAGTGGTGGTAATTATCAGAGCCCTGAGAAGACTGATGATAGCCAGAGAAAAATACTGAACATAACAGATATACAGATGAGTTTTGTTCTAGCACTGAACTGGTTTCTCAGAGACTGAGGACAATAGGTTCTTACTTTCAAGGATCACAGTACTAAAGGAGCACAGTACACTAGGATCAGTACTAAATAACCTGGGACCACTGATTCCTTGGTCTACCTTCCTCCCATGCTTCCTTCTTATTGGGCTCAGACAACTTTTAGTTACTATTTATGACAATTTATCTTGTATAAATAAAAAAGTTAATAACAATTAAGTCAAAGCAAATGAAAATCCATTAAGAATATTTCAATTAGGGGGCAGTTAGGTGGCACAGTGGATAAAACACCGGCCCTGGAGTCAGGAGTACCTGGATTCAAATCCAATCTCAGACACTTAATAATGACCTAGCTGTGTGGCCTTGGGCAAACCACTTAACCCCATTTGCCTTGCAAAAACCTTAAAAAAATAAAAGAATGTTGTAATTATTTAAAGTTCTTTCATCTAAACTAGTGGTCAAATTGTAAGAAATAGTAAAGAAAACATATGGGTGAGTGTGTGTGTGTGTGTGTGTGTGTGTGTGTGTGTGTGTATGTGTGTGTGTGTAACAGCTATTTTCATAAGTTCAAAACTGACCTCAGACACTTGCTACCTGTGGCAAATCATTCAACAAATCGTGCCTCAGTTTCTTCACCTCTAAAATAAACTGGAGAAGGAAATAGCAAACCATAACAGTATCTTTGCCAAGAAAAACCACAAATGGGGTCATGAAAGTTGTACCTGATTGAAAACTCTGAACAACAAAATATAAATAAAAATACATACACAACATATATACATAAATAGAACACAGCTATCATTTTGATGTTTCTTTCTGGAGGTCAATGCCAAACAATGTATTGTTTTTCTCCTAAAAATCTCTTTCTAAGTCAAAATATGACTTGCTTACTAAACTTAGCTATTAGGGAAAAATGGAAAGTAGTATATGTTCTGTTATTCAGAGCACACTTCAAAATTCTTTATAATACAGTTTTAAAACTGGGTTTGTGTGCTTTGATCCAGCAATACCACTAAATAGATCTGTATTGCAAAAAAATATTTTTTAAAAAAGAAAAGAACCTCTTTATATAAAAATATTTATAGCAGGTGTTTTTGTCAAGTTAAGAATTGTGAGTCCTTCAATTGGGGAATGGCTTAACAAAATGTGGTATATGTGCTTCATGGAAAACTATTGTTCTTTTTTTAATTTTATTTAATATTTATTCTCATTTTATATAAATAATGTTTTTTACATTAATAAAATATTCTTGTTTAAGAGTAAATGAAATACCCCTGCCCCCCATAAATATAGACTTGCTTGAGCAATAAAGTAAAGGGGAGAGAAAAAAATTAAAATTAAAAAATAATAGTAATAATTATAGGCATGGCCAGGTGGTGCAATGGATGGAGCACCAGCCCTGGAGCCATGAGCACCCAAGCCCACATCTGGCCCCATACACCCAACAATCACCCAGCAGTGTGACATGCAAGCCACCCGAACCCCACTGCCCTGCAAAAAACCCCCAAAAGAAAAAAAAGAACCAAAATAAAGTAGAATAGTAATAATAGTAGGGGTGGCTGGATGACAGACAGAGCATTGGCCCTTGATCCAGGAGCACCTGGGTCCAAATCCGGCCCCAGACACCCAACGATCACCCTTCCATGTGGCCCCAGGCAGGCCACTCAGCCCCATTTGCCCTGCACCCCCTCCAAAGAATAATAATAATAAAAAATGTGCTTGAGTCTTGAACACTATTGTTCTATTAGAAACCAGGAGGGCTGGGAATTCAGGGAAGCCTGGAGGGATTTGCATGAACTGATGCTGTGTGAGATGAGCAGAACCAGAAAAACAGCATATACCCTAACAGCAACATGGGGGTGATGATCAATATTGATGTAATTGCTCATTCCATCAGTGCAACAATCAGGGACAATTTAGGGCTGTCTGTGATGAAGAACACCATCTGTATCCAGATAAAGACCGGTGGAGTTTGAACAAAAAACCAAAGACTATTAGCTTTAATTTAGGAAAAAACTGGTATCTTATTGTCTGATCTTGCTATCTCTTGTACTTTATATTTCTTCCTTAAGGATATGACTTCTCTCTCAACACATTCAATTTGGATCAATTTATACCATGGAAACAATGTAAAGACTGGAAAATTATCTTCTGGGGGGGGTGGGGGAGGAAAGTAAGCTTGAGAAAATATTGTAAAGCTTAAAATAAATAAAATCTTAATAAAATAAAATAAAAAGGCAACATGCTTGGGAGGAATTGCCAATTTAGTTGCCATTCATGCAAATGTATCATGATTGAAGACAGTACAAAGAGAAAGAGGATGAAGATAATTTCTTTACTGAGAGAATTCTTTTAATTCTTATCTTAAAAACCTATAAAAATTATCATGAAGTATTTGTCTATATCTTGAGAAAGTTGAATGGTAGAACTGTGTTACTGGAATTGATAAGGAGCCAGTAGTTGTCATATTTTTGGCTGTTACCTTTTTTAATATCTGATACTGATACTCTGTATATAAAACCTTTGTTTTGTCTTTTGTCAATTAACATATATTTAAAAGGAAATAAAGAACAATAACATTTGTAGAATGCTTTAAGGTTTGCATAGCACTTTAAAAAACAAAGAATTGAATATTGAGAATATGCCCATTAATTGAAGAATCACTGAACAAGCTATGCTATATAAGTGTAAGGGAATATCATTGTGCAAAAACAAATGAGAAGCAGGATAGTTTAAATAAAACTTGGAAAAACACAAACTGATAGGAAGTAATATGAACAGAAACAGGAGAACATTATACATACTAACAGCAATATTGTTTGATGAACAACTCTGAATGACTAAGAAATTCTCAGTATTACAGTGATCTAAGAAAATCTCAGAGGATTCATGATGAAAAATACTATCAGCTTTCAGAGAAAGAAATTATGTCTGAATACTATACAAATAATATTTTTTCCTTCTTTCCTTCTTCCTTCTTTTTTGGTTCATTTATTTCATATTATTTGCAATGAACTTGTTGAGAGTAAACATGAACCCCCTCCCCCCAAAAAGATGAGAAACCTCAAGAATAGCGAGAGAGAAAAAAAATTTACTTCAGTCTGTGATCAAATTCCAATGTTTCTGTCTCTGGGATGAGTTGCCTTCTTTATCATAAGTCCACCAGAGAAGTTGCTTCACTATTTTTCCCACAGTTGCTATTACTAGCTGTATTTCCCTCCACTCTATTCCTCCCCACTCTCATTTATTCTATTCTCTCTCTCCTTTTACCCTGTTTCTGTTCAAAATTGTTTTGTATTTGAGTACCCTCTCCCATGATCTTTCCTCTCTTCTATCACCTATTCCCCACTTCCCTCCCACATTGCCCCTTATCCCATCCCTTTCATCTAATTTTTCTCTATGGTAAGAGAGATTTCTATACCCTATTAAGTGTGTATGTTATTTCCTCTCTGAGCTGTTTCTGATGAGAATGTAGGCTCACTAATTCCCCTCACCTTCCCCATTCCACTCCATTGAAAAAGCTTTTGTTCTTGATTCTTATGTGAAATATCTTAACCCCTTCTTCCTCTTTCTCTTCCTCCTAGAACTTTCCTTTATCACCCATTGACTCCACCTTTTTACTATATTATACAATCACATTCATCTCCTTCCTGTGCCTTGTCTATATATGCTCCTTCTAACTGCTCTTATGAATGAAAAAGTTCCCATGCAGGAATACAAATAATACATCATTAAGTTTCTCAAAGTAAGTCCTTCTCATCTGCCTACCGTATGGTTTACCTGCTGTTCAGCACTGATTGTTTCATTAGGAAAGTTTGAAAGTCCTTTATTTCACTGAAAATCCATCTTTTGCCCTGAAAGAGGATGTTCAATTTAACTGATTCTCAGTTATAAACCATTATCTTTGGCCTTCCCAGGATATCATATTCCAAGTCCTATGAGCCCTTAATGTAGATGCTGTGTAATCCTGTGTAATCCTGACTCTAGAGCCACAGTAGTTGAATTGTTTGTTTCTGGCAGCTTTGACTATTTTCTATTTGACTTTTCTATTTGACTTGGGAGTTTGGGAGGGCTATAATATTCCTGGAAGTTTGTTTTTTGGAATGTCTTTCAGGAGGTGATCGGTGAATTCCCTCTGCTTCTGGGATCTCTGGGCAATTTTGCTGTATAATTTCTTGAAAAATGAAGTTTAGGCCCTTTTCCTGATTGTGACTTGAAGGTAACCCAATAATTTTAAAATTATTTCTCCTGCATTTGTTTTTGATATCAATTGTTTTTCTAATGAGATATTTCACATTTTCTTCTAATTTGGGGTTTGGAATAGTTTCATTTCTTCCTGATTTCTTGCTAAGTTATCGGCTTCCTTTACTTCCATTCTTCATTTGAAGGAGTTATTTTCTTCAGAGAGTTTTTTAATCTCCTTTTCCAGCTGACCAATTCTGATTTTTAAGACATTCTTCTCTTCACTTGCCTTTTGTGTTGCTTTTTTTCCATTTGGCCTAAAACTGGTTTTTAACACATTATTTTATCAGCACTTTTTTGGTATTTCTTTCACCAAGATGCTGATTTTCTTCTCATGATTTATCTGCCTCATTCTCTTTCTCCTCCCAATTTTTCCTCTATCTCCCTTAATTGCTTTTCAAAGTCTTTTTTGAGCTCATCCATAACCTGAGCCCATTTTATATTTCTCTTGGAGGTTTTGGGTACAGAAGCTTTGATTTCCTCAGCCTATGACTGATTTACAGCATTTCCAAGACTTTGGGGGGGGGGGTTAGGTACAATCCACAGGGATCTTAATTCCTCCAATGTTTTATGAGAGGTTTTGACTGCTTTCTTGCCTGTGCTCTGTCTGGTATGTGGATGACCACAGGCCCTCCCCTCTGCCCTGGAGCTGTGAGGAGGTCTCTGCTTGGCTATGGTGGTATGGGAGCCCAAACTGCAACCTGGATTTGAGTGTGGGCAAACAACAGAGTCCTTCCCCAGGGAGAGCATAGACTCCTCTTCAGTTTCCTCTGTCCCTCTTATAGTCTGTGGGCTGCACTCTGGAGTTGCGGACTGGTTTTCCCGATTCCTGCTACAGGTTCTCACCGCAGGACTCTTGGAGGTTGGCACTCGCTTGATACTCACTCTGGTGCAGCAGAGTTCTCTCACTACCTCTTCAAGCTGTTCCTGGTGATCCCTGGGCCAGAAGGTCTGGAAACTACCCCTCTGCCACAGACCCAGGAGCCCCCAAGGATCTAGGCACCCAGCCCAGCAGCATTTGTAGTGGCTTTTTCTAGCCCCCTGTTTCCAGGTGAAATCGAACTTCTAATTTGTCTTGAACTGGGAAATTTTATCACTGAGTCTTTTTGTGTGTTCTGACTCTAAATTTTGGCTAGAGTCATAATTTGAAGGCTTTTGGAGTTTCTTGGGGAATGAGTTTCCAGGAATTCCTGCCTTCAGGTCATCATCTTGGCTCTATACTCTCCTTCTTCCTTCTTTCCCATTTGGTTTTAGTTTTCTTGCACAAAATGAATAGTATGAAATATTTTACATGATTTCATGTGCATATCTTATATAAGATTGTTTACTATCTCAGGAGGGAGAATTTGGAATTCAAAAATCCAACAAAAAAGTGAATGTGAAAATATATTTTGACAGATAATTTGGGGAAAATGAAACATTATTTAAAATTTTTGAAGAAAGAATTAAGACTAGTTACAACTCAGAGCATTTTTGTCATTTAATAGCAGTGAAAATACATTTTTGATAATATTTTTCTCATATATTCCCCAAAATCAGGAATTTCTATCTTAACATAGCATTTATTGTTAAGGAAGATCAATTGCAGCATATATTTGAAATAGATTGTTCATTTAAAAAGGAGATGAAAAAGTAGAACATCTATATAACTTTTACAATAATGTAAAGGAAAAAAGCATAGATATTATAAATCTTATTATTATGGACTTTTTTGATAATTTGAAAATTGTCGTGTTGGACAGGCTATGGATGATGAATAAGGAACATCTTCCTATTTTGTTTATTTGGTTTGCTTAATTTTATTTATTTATAAACATAAGGGAGGATTATGATGAGGAGTGAAATAAGGGGCATGAGTAATTTGGAAGTGAAAGTGATTCTAATTATCAGAGCCAAGATGACTGCATTAAGCTTGGAAGCTCCCAGAACTTTTTCTGACACAACTTTAAACTTCACACAATCCCTAAAAAGTTACAGATCCCACACACAAAAAAGAGTGAAACAAGTTCTCAATTCAAGATATTGTGAAGGAACTTCAGTAAAGGTCTGTCTCCTGTAGGTGAAAGGGGAGTATATCCCAGGAAAGGCAGGAAAATTAAAAAAAAAAACAATGGGACACTGTTAGACACAGCACAGCTCAGATCAGCCCAGCAATGAGAGTCCCAACCCCATTTTGGAAGACAAATCTCCCGTCCTGGAAATGCTTAGGCAACAGATGAGACTGGTTTGAGTTACCCTACTGAACAGAAGAAACCACTAAACAACCAACTCTATAGGCAAGTGGAAAGACAGGGCTATCCTAAAAAAAGGAACAAATCTCTGCCCTGAAAATCAGAGGCAAGCAGAAAGTTGGGGCTATCCTAAAGGAGAGAACAAAATGACTACATAGGCAATGCAACAGGCAAATGGAAAGCTAGCACAGAAAGTTTGGGGCTATACTCCCTGTGCCCCAGGAGTAGAGCTCAACTATCAAAATGAGAAAAAGAATCAAAGAAAGTGTTAACCATAAATATGACAATTAAAAAATAAACTACAATCTCAGGAGAAGAAAGCAGTGACAAAATGTCTACATGTGAAGCCAATTTGAGAATTGGTCTCAAGTCCCAAAAGTCCTTTTGGAAGAGTTCAAAAAGGATTTTAAAAACCAAAAATTAAAAGAGAGAGGAAGAAAGAAAAAGTGGGAAAAGAAATGAGAGCAATACAGGAGAATTATGAAAAAATGATTGAAGAAATTAACTCCTTTACAAATAAAAATGACCGGGGTGGCTAGGTGGAGCAGTGGATACAGCACCAGCCCTGGAGCCAGGAGTACCTGAGCTTAAATCCGACCTCAGACACTTAATAATTACCTAGCTGTGTGGCCTTGGGCAAGCCACTTAACCCCATTTCCTTGGAAAAAATCTAAAAAGTAAAAATAAAAAAATAAATAAAAATGACCAACTGGAAAGCAAATTAAAGAATTACTGGTTTACCTGAAAGCCTTAATAATGAAAAAGAGCCTGAACAATATCTTTCAAGAAATTATCATGAAAAAATTGTGTTAATATCCAACATCAAGATGACAAAATCGCCTCCAGAAAGAGCAGGAAAAAACTTCAAGAAAAACTGTGGCCAGGGGCAGCTAGGTGGCGCAGTGGATAGAGCACTGGCCTTGGAGTCAGGAGTACCTGGATTCAAATCCGACCTCAGACACTTGATAATTGCCTAGCCGTGTGGCCTTGGGCAAGCCACTTAACCCCATTGCCTTGAAAACTCTAAAAAAACAAAAATACTGTGGCCAAATTTCAGAATTCTCAGCTAAAGGAAAAAATTCTGCCTGCAGTTCAAAAAAAGAGACAATTTTAATACCAAGAAACTACAGTCCGGATTACACAGGGTTTATCAACTTCCACATTAAAGGATTTAGAGGGCTTGGAATATAATATACTGAAGGGCAAAGGGATTCAGATAATATTGAAGAATTTACTATTTTGCAAAATTCAGCCTATTTGTTTAGGGGGAAAAAAGATGGATTTTCAATGAAAGTGAGGAATTTCAAATTTATCAGATTAAAAGATCAAAATTGAACAAAATAGACTCAAAAGATGCATAAAATGGAAATGGGAAGAGGGAGAAAAACTATCTATAACAATAAACTGTATACATTCCTATGTGGTGAAAAATTCTTGTTCTTGAGAACTATATTTCTCTTAGATTAGTTAAAAGAAATGCATGCTTAAAAGGTATGGGTTTAGATTGATCAAGAAAATTATGATGCTTTAGCTGTTACTTTAGTTCATGAGAGTTGAATATAGTTGGAGGTTGTGTGCTTAAAGAGTTTGAGCATAAATGAATCTTGAAGTGATTTTGCTTTACAAGTTACTTTAGTTACAGTTGGAGGGAGTATACTCAAAGGGATTGTGGTAGAGGTTACTTGGAAAAATGGATGTAGTATTAATTATAATTGAATTATGCTTATGATTCTGAGAATTATATTTCTAATGGGGAAATTTAAGGGACTGTATTTGAACAGAGACTGTGGGAATGGAGTGACTATGAAGTAATGATGCTTATAAATCTATCAATCAATCAATCATGAGAATTGTTCTATTAGGACAGATAAAATGAGTATATCTTCTCAGAGGCTGTGTATCTAAGAAATATTTTAAACAAACAAGACATTAAAACGATTATTATATAAGAGAAGGTGAGACTTTAGAGGATAAATAACAAGACATGAAAATCCACAAAGGTCAACAGATTTGGCCCAAAGAGTGAATAACATATTCTTAATTAGGCTCAAAAATTTATCCTACTATAAAGGAAAGTAGAGGGAAGAAGTAAAAAAAGCAAAGAAAGGACTGATAAAAGGGAAGATGAAAATAAACTTTAAGGTAAAGTTTAGGTTAAAGAATAAGTTAAAAAGAAAAGTAAAAAGGAAAAGGGAGAAAGAAAAAGAAAAGGAATGACAGAAAGAAGGGTTGATTGAAAGGCAGCAGTCAGAAAGCAAATATTAATACTAGAGATAAGGGGAAAGGAAAGAGAAAATTGCATTTGAGGAAGATAGTAAGGAGGGAAATACAGAGTTAGTAATAATAACTGTAAATGTGAAAGGATGACCTCTCCCATGAAATGGAAGAAGATAGCAGAGTGGATTATAAACTAGACTTCTATATGATGTTTACAAGAAATGCATTTGAAGCAGAGACATACATATAGGGCAAAGGAAAGGGATGGAGCAGAATATATTATGCTACAGTTGAAGGGGGAAAAAAACCCAGAGATAACAATCCTGAACTCAGACAAAGCGAAAGCAAAAATAGTTGTCATTAAAAGGAATAAGGAAGGAAACTACTGCTTCTTAAAAGGTACCATAGACAATGAAATAATAGCAATGCTAAACATATATCTATCAAGTGATTTAGCATCCAATTTTTAGAGAAGCTCAAAGAGTTATAGGGACAGATAGCAAAACTATAATAGTGGGGATCTCAAGCTCACTTTGTCTGAATTAGATAATCTAAAAACAAAATAAGCATGAAGGAAGTTATGAAGGTGAATGTAATTTTAGAAAACATAGATATTAGAGAAATCTGGAGAAAGTTTAATCAGGATAGAAAGAAATATTTGGTCAAAGGATGTGAAAAGTCAATTTTCAGATGGAAAAAGTAAAGCCATTTGCAGTCACATGACAAAATATTTCAAACCGTTATTGATTAGAGAAATGCAAAGTAAAACAACTTTGAAGTATCACCTCATGCTTATCAGATTAGCTAAGATAAAGAAAAAGCAAAATAATCAATGTTGGAGAGGATGGCAGGAAATTGGTGGAGTTGTGAACTGCTCCAACCATTCTGGATAAAAATTTAGAGCTATATTCAAAGAGCAATAAAACTGAGGATATTTATAGTAGCTCTTTTTGCAATGGCAAAGAATTCAAAATGCAGGGGATGTCCATCATTTATGGAATAGTTTAACAGCTTATGCTATTTGAATGCTATGGAGTACTATTGTTCTCTAAGAAATAATAAACTGTAGAAAAGCATGAAAAGACCTGTATGAACAGATACTGAGTGAAATGAGCAGAACCAAAAGAATATTGTATGTAAGTGAATGTTGAGGGTCACAGGAAGGTCACTGCATGACTGGGAATGACTTAAAGGTCCTCTTGCCCACGTACACCATGGTCTACTCACCTGTATTGACTCTCTGGATCTTCTGATCTGACAATTTCTGGAATATTGTGTGAAAACACTGAGCCTGGAAACATTGTGTGGAAGTATTTACCTGTAAACTTTTATCACCTGATGTCCAGGAGCAGAGAGGCATTGCTTGATTGGCTACTTGGAGAATGCCACATGAATTGGGAGCAACCAGGGATTAAAGGGTATTTAAGCTCTTGCATTCAGTTAAATAAATGGAGAACTTGCCATCTTTTTCTCCTGGCTCTTCAAGGTTCACCTGAGAATTTGACTACAGCTGAACTGAGTCAAGTAATAGGTTATGAGACAAGTAACAGGTTATGAGTAAAGTATAAATTAGCTGGCCAGCACACAACAATTGTACACATTAACAACAACATTATGAGCTGACCAACTATGATGGATGTAGCTTTTCTCAGCAGGACAATCTTGAGAGACCTGTTATAGAAAACACCATCCAAAACCAGTGGGAAAAACCAAAAACATCTGAATGCAGAGAGAATTTCTATGATTTTTTTTTAACCTTCTTTTTCATGGTTCCCACCTCCTTCTTTTTCACTATATGGATAATATGAAAATAAGTAAAACACAGTTGTATATGTACTTTTACCAGACTGTTTGTCATTATTGGGAGGGGTAAGGGAAGAGAAGATGGTAGAAAAAGTGTGAAGCTCATAAACTTGCAAATGTTTTAAATTATTCTTGTATGTAATTAGAAGAATAAAATAAAAAATTGTAAAAGAAAATAATATTAAGAAAAGAGCATGAATGCATTATCTCTGTTTCCTCCCATATTATATTCTATGCATCATGGTCTATTCTCGCTCTACTTTTTATATTATATGTAGGTATAATGCAAAATAGAAAAAATACTAAGTTTTGGGTAGGGAGGCTAAGTTCAGGAAACTTTGACTCTAACCCCAACTATAACTGTTTTTGTGATTGAGGAGAAGTCTATCTCATAACTTGTTATTACTTTTTTTCTGAATAACAAAGGATTGGATATTCTCTTTGGTCCTTTCTGACTTTTTTTTTTTGTTTTCTGTTTGCAAGGCAGTGGGGTTAAGTAACTTGCCCAATGTCACACAGCTAGGTATTATTAAGTATCTGAGGCTGGATTTGAACTCAGGTTCTCTTGACTCCAGGGCCAGTGCTCTATCCACTGCACCACCTAACTGCCCCCCTTTCTGACTTTGAAGATAATTTTGACATATAGTTCTAGTCCTGGTTCTTTGTTTTACAGGTAAGGAGACTAAGATGTATAAATGTGGATTTGTCAGAAATGACAGAAAATAATAGAATAAAAACCCATGAAATCTGAGTGAAATACATGTGTTCTTTCCTTTACACTCCAACTAAGAAAATTCTGGATGAATTGCTTTATTCACTTTTCATTTTCCTGTAACAGTTGCTTCCTCAAGAAATTTCCCAGAGGTCAGAATCAGATTTTGACATAGACAAAACTCTAGTTTTTAGATTCTCTCCGAAAGATATTTTTATAGTTGAAATGGGCTAATGGTCTTCACTATTTCTGAACTTTCCTTTCCCATAGATTTTAAAATTACATGCATTATACTTCTTTTGAAACCTTCAACCAAGTGAACACCTCTTTGTCCTGTTCATCTTAAAACCCTTCTTTGCATCTTTCCTGATAACTTTTCAGCAGAAGTATCTGGCTGTCTTAATGTCTCCACCCACAGAGAGTTCTGTCCCGTTCTGTGGTAGTATCCTGAAGTTCTCCCCCTGCCCCATATATTTCTCCCCAAAATTTGCTAGTTAATGTTCAGATAAAGAGTTACATTCCAGACACTGATGATCAATATATTATTAAATTGTAGGTCAATCAAAGCAAGGCCATCATTCTAGAAATATATTTTCAGACAAATTTTTTAAGGCCAGATGTGTGACTGAAAAAAATTTCTACTCAAGGATAAAGGTTTTTAAATTATTCCTACTGACCCCTTGGCTTTTCTTTCAATCAGAACTGCTGTTAAGGAAGATGGGCATATGGCATGCTTGGCAGCAAAGCATCATTAACAGCAATCATTCACTATTGCAGAAACTTTGAGTTCTAAAAAATTATGAAACACATGGGTCAGTAGTGATGGATGGATGGAGAATTGTCCACAGCTGCCAACATTTGGTCCAGAGGGAACAAGGGTATATAGGGTTTTGAGCTGGAAGGAACTTTAGATAATACAACATAGAACATTAGCGTTGGACGGATCCTTGAGAAATAAAATGTTAGTTAATGGCATGTTAGAGGTCATTCCTATACTAACACATAGAGAAACCACACAACCTGACCCTGAGGGGGAGGTATTAAAAAAGGATACATTCTATAGGACTCACTTATCATTTCTGCACATTTAAGATCTGTTTTTGTTGTCACCTTTAGACAGGAGAGAAGTGGAATCACAGTCAATTGATATTTTACAAAGCACAAAATAAAGGTAGGAAATGTTTGAGTTTCGTGTCTTTATCTTCAGGGTTAAATGCAATATTGGGCTTAGAATAAATGCTTCTTTGTTCAATCGAAGTTTAGGCACTTTTTTTTTATTTTATCTAATTGTCTTGTTGAAGTGTTCAGATACTTTGCTAATACAATTATTGTTATTCCCATTATACTTATGAGGGAAATCAGGGTCAGAATTATTTAGTAAGCATTTCCTAGACTTAATACTATTGCTTTAATGAAAATAGCACTGGATTCAGAATGAGATGACATTGTTCAAATCCCATCTCTGTTAATTATTGCCTATGTGTGACCTTGGGCAAGTGACTCACTTAACCTCTCCAGACCTCTGATTCCCTCTTGTGCAATTATGAGATTGGAGGTTAAAACCAATGAATCCTTTCTGGCTCTAAATCTATAGTACAATAATTCTCTTGCTCTATAAATAGATTGAAGTTGGGAGATACACAGCTTAACAAATATTTATCCAATGCCTATCATAGACAGAATCTGGTGTTCCTGTCCTAGGGAAATGTAATATCTAAGCAAAGTTTAGATAAAACATATGCCCTAAATTCATGGGATTTACCATCTAATATGGATAAATTAATGGCTGACCATTTGTAACAGACTTACTTTGTGAAAATCACTAGATTAACCAATGCTTGCTGGTTTCAAGGAGCTCACAAGCAACTTATGGAGAGCATTGTAGCTGCAAATGAAAAATTTTTTTTTCTTTGTTTTGCAAGGCATTGGGATTAAGTAACTTGCTTAAGGTCACATTATTTATATTATAGTTAATATTATATTGTAGTTAATTATTAAGTGTCTGAGGCTGGATTTGAGCTCAGGCACTTCAGACTCCAGGGCCAGTGCTCTAGCCACTGTACCACCTGGCTCTCCCTGAAAATCAAATTTTAAAAGGCTCCCTGGTTCCTAGATTGAAGCAGTAAAAATAGTTTGTTTTTTTTTTTAGTTTAATGTATTTTAATAGCAAACTTACAGGAACAGCGCAGAAGACAAACAACATTAAAAACATGTACTTGCATGTAGGACAACTCAGTTAGAAAAGTATAGTGGATGGATGGAATCTACCGTATGATAAAAATGCTACAAACACCATTTAGTTGCCGTCAATAAGAAATTTACTTTTAAAAAAAATCCAAATGCTGGCATTGTCCAGAAAAATTTAACAGGTTTATTTATAGTTGTTACAAAGTTGAATCGTTGAAACTTGTTCACGGAAACATTTTTTTGACTGCATTAATGCTTTATGTCCTCGCATTTATATTCAAAATTCACACACAAATGAAAATGGAAAAAAACTTGCCAATACCTGATTCTGTCGCCTATTTTTCCATTCGCAGTCATATACTTAGGTACCTTTTGACCCCATGGGAAAAAAATATCTAACGTTCAGAACTACCAATAACAGGAAGAAGAGATTTTTTTTTCTGTTTTGAGAATGAAGAATGTTTCCCATCATAGTGGAATTTAAGCACGTTCTCCACGTATGTGGCGTGCTAGCTGGATATCTTTTGGCATGATTGTGACACGTTTGGCATGGATGGCACAAAGGTTGGTGTCCTCAAACAGGCCAAGCAGAGAAGCTTCACTTGCCTCCTGCAAAGCACCAAGTGCTGCTCTCTGGAAGCGCAGATCTGTTTGGAAGTCCTGAGCAATTTCACGCACCAGAGGCTGGAAGGGGAGAATCCGAAGTTCGATGGACTTCTGATAACGTCCGATTTCACGGAGAGCCACAGGACCCGGCCTGTAGCGGTGAGGCTTCTTGACCCCTCTGGTACAAGGCGCACGCTTGCGAGCGGCTTTTGTGGCGAGCTGCTCCCTGGGGGCTTTACCATGGGTGGATTTAGGGGCGGTTTGGTTGGCACGAGCCGTGTTCCTGAAAACTTCTCCTGAGACACCCCCTTCGCTACGGCTGGGCTGGCGGAGCGGGAGGCGGCCTTGGCGTTGGGAGCTGCGGCGGCGGCGTCTGCGAACACCAAAAATAGTTTTAAAGCATGTTTTTTAAAATGTTATTTTCATTGATGATATAATTTTTATTTATAATATAATATCATATGGAACATATATATACTAACTAAAAGATAAAATGATACCTGACATTTGTGGAGAACATTAATGTTTGCAAACCAGTATACCTAAAATTACTTTTGTGTATCACAACAATCATTGTCAAATAAGAACTACAAATATTTTTAATTTCTCTTTTATAGAAAATTAAGCTGAGTCTCAGAGAAGGTAACTGATTTTCCTATTGTTACACACCTAAGAAATGTGAGAATCAGATTCTAACCTAGGTTCTCCTGGCCACAGGTCTAGCACTGTTTTCCTTATAGGATAAATCATCATGATCTCTAAGGGCCTTGATTCTATGACCCAATGACCATCTAGTGCTAAAGGCCACTAGAAAAATGAACTGTGAAAAGAAGCCAGAAAGTGGAAAAGAAAGGAAAGGAGTGAGTTACTCATGGGAGAGAAAGAGATTTAATATTGTTTTGGCACCAAGAATAATAATCCCTGCAATGTCTCTTGGAAGACGTCATCCATAGTGGTTATCTATCTATGCCTCCCTGTTTCTGCCTACTGGCCATCTTCAAGTCCCATCTTCTCCAAGACGGTGTTCCCAGACACAACAATGCTTATCCAAGATCTACTCAGGCTATGCTCACTTTCCAAGGAGTCTAGGAAACCCTTGAGAAATGAATGCATTAGATCCTTGCTGCCAAGTAGAGGCCACACACAACAGCTTCCTGGGCAGAAGGATTATCCCTAGTCGGGTTGCCAATAGAGACATACCTTCAATGGGCCATTAGTTATTTCTTGAATCAACACAGAAGCTTTGCCCCAGGAGGCAGAAAACAAACCAAGTGCTACTGGTCTGGATGCTGCCAAAGTCTGTTTGTTTCTGTTTCTTGAAAGAAAGAAAAAAAAGAAACCTTGGACTCCAAATCTTACCCCTAAAAGGATGAGGAAGATTGAATATTATGCATGCCCACCCAATTTATACAAGAGCCAGCTCAGCAACTCATTTGGGCTAATCATAATTATTTTACTTCAATTGATGCTATTGTTCGCCTTTCAATATGTTCCCAGCTCCCATCGAAACCTAGGTTTTCTCCTGAATTGCCTTCATTCTACTGGGTATATTTATTTCCTCTTTCCCATTATTTAAGTCAATACTGATTGTGTTCCACAATTCCCTGGAAATGCAACGAAATGATCAGGGTGGTACTTTTTGAATAGTTTTTGGCAGTGTCTCCTGATGCTCTCTCTACCAAGCTCTGCCTGGCAGTGTGTTCCTCTCCTTCCTTTCCACATGCCTTGGAGCTTCATTTAATTGCCATTTCTCTGATGTATAATACAAGAGCAACATGAACATACCCACCCTGGAAAGTCCTTACAAAGTAGAGGGTTGAATATTGCATCTGGATTCAGAAGGCCTAGTTTCTAGTTCCAACCCTAGTAATTCCTGGGAGTGTGACCATGGACAAATAATTCTCTGGGCCTCAGTTTTATTATTTCTAAAATGGGGACAATGATATTTTCCTTAGAGTTGTTTTTTTATCAGTTTTAAAGTATTAGAGAAATGGAATTATTGGTACTTTGAAGTTCTTGTGTATGTCTCTTTTATACTTTATATATTTTTAAATTACTTGTGAAAGTATCATATATTGTAATGTAAGTTCAGAATATAGTATATTTTCAACATATATATATATATACACTATCTATCTATCTATCTAAAACAATATAGTATATTGCACTGTAAATTCAGAAATGAGAAAGAACAATTAGCAATCTTGAGTATCTCTTTAGATACTCAAAGTACAAAGGTCAATTGAATCAATCACTCACCCAAACTCATTTTGACTTAATCATCTTAACCAAGTGAGAATATTTCTATTAAATAATGAATTACAGTCTTTTGGGGTATGAGAAGCAACCAGTGGCATAATGAATGCTGAACCTGTAGTTAGGAAGACTTGAGTTCAGAACCAATTTGAGACAATTCTAGCTGAGTGACCCTGGACAAGTCACTTAACCTTTGCCAACTTATGTTTCTTTAACTATCAAATAAGCATCATGATAGGGTCTGCTTCTCTGGATTGTTGTAAGGATTAAATGAGATAATAATGTTGAAAACTGCTTATCTTAGCCTTATGCATTTTTATGATAGGTGAGATGAAACTTTGAGTGATTTAGTTCTTGAAATCAACTGGGATGAAAAGGAATGAGATTGCTTTAGAAATATATTTTGATTCACTGAGGAAACATGATGATGTGCCATGGATTAAATATTTCAATTCAGAATATAGATATTGCCAGGTTTGCAAACATTAATGTTCTCCACAGGGAGGGGAGAGCTTTTTTTAGACAAATCCCTGAGAGAATAGACATCTTGGAGAACAAACAAATAAATAAAAA
This sequence comes from Macrotis lagotis, assembly GCF_037893015.1. Taxonomy (NCBI): domain Eukaryota; kingdom Metazoa; phylum Chordata; class Mammalia; order Peramelemorphia; family Peramelidae; genus Macrotis; species Macrotis lagotis. The sequence continues at coordinate 67,905,143 of NC_133658.1, forward strand.
ACAAAAGGCAAACAAATAAAAAAAAAAGAAAAATTCAGGTGTGAGTTTATTCTCAGTCACTTCCCTTCCTCCATTGGCAGGAGGAGAAAATGAACCTGATGACATTGAACAGATCTCCCTCAATTCAATTTAGTTTACATGCATGTCATGGCATCACCCCCATGAGGTCATGGTCCTCTTCAGAATAAAAGACAAATGATAAAAGGAAAGAAAAGTTTTAGAAGTTTGGAATACTTGAATTTTTTCACTGACTTCAGAGAAATGTAACCATAACAGCGTTTAGTGGCAATGACTATACCAATAGCCCAGGATAAATTAGGCACAATGAAAAAAATGTAGATTCAAGGATCTATAAGGAACTTATCTACCCAATGATTAAGGGACACTTTATGAGTACCTAGAAAAAAGGAGCTAATTAATGAAGAGCTGTGGGATACTCCTTTACCACATGAACTCTCTAAAGTTGAGCACATGTTGTCCCAGATTTTGCATGTGTACTAGTGGAAGACTGCTAAATATTTCTGTATATGCCCAAACATATATGTGCTGTACCTAACTATATCTCACATATACACATGGAAAGTAACAGGGATAACAACAGGGGTCATGTGGTTAATACTTCATGCCATTAATATTGACATACTTGTTACACTAATAATGGCAATATTAATTTGTTTATGGATCCAAGGACTGCAAAAATCTCTCAAAGTAAAGATAAAGTCATGTCAGAAAAGAATTCATATCAATAAGTAATAGTTATTGCAAGAGAAGATATTTTCCTGATGCTATAAGAAAGATTTAATGAAATGAGTATCATTGAATTCTAGAATCCAGAGAAGGAAACTTAGTGATTATCCAGTTAGTCCAACATGTACCTGAAAAGAATACTTCTTTATGTCATCCAAAAAAGTGGTCCTTCAGTATCAACACAGACACTTCCATTAAGGGAATGGCACCCATTACCATCTGTAGTAACCTATTCTCAGAGAGTCCTAAAAACAAATCAGTAAGTTTTGACCTCAAATACGCAATTTCTAACCATTGATCCAAATACTGCCAATCTTGATGTGAATAAGATGTACCTCTCTTCTAAGTGACATTACATCATATATGTTTGAAAGTGATTCCCTTAAGTCTTTTTCGTCTATAGACTACATGTCCAGAATCCTCAGACTACATGTCCAGAATCCTCAACTTCCTGTTTATCTTCTTTAGCACACATGTTGGATTGTCCATGTCTTTAAAATAGTTTGTGTTGCCTATAATATTCCAGTTAAAATATTTCCCATAGGGCTGCAACAGTTTTGATTGTTCACATTATTCAATCTTTTGAACCATCTGGTCAAATCTAAGGACCTCCTATTTATTCCTTCAGTCCAAAGAATGAAACATTCATGACAGTATTGAAATCTATCCTTGACATTTTGATCGCTGTTTTGGCCAGAGATGAAAAAAAAATTTGCATCCATAGAACAATAACATTAAAAGGGACCTAAAAACATAAGACATTATTAGGCAAAGGTTAAAATAAAAGTTAGAGCTTTAAGGGATTGTATATCATGAAATTTCATAACATTGACAATCTGTAAATGGAACAAAGAGCTGAATAAAGCAGTTTTTAGATTAGAAGATAAGTTGTCAATGATTTATTTTTGAAATATTTTAGAAAACGGACAACATTTGGACAAACTTTGGAGAATGGCAATGGCAAATTGTATATATTGAGTTAAACTTTAACACTTAACATGGAAAATATATTAGATTGCAAACTATATTGAGCTAAATTTCTATTTCTTAATATGGATGATTTATTTGATCTTCTTGGCCTCAAAAGGTAAAAATATAAAAGAAAGAATCTGACTTAAAGGTAGAATGGGGTGGGGACATATCTCCCTCTATCAATTACAACTCTGCCAAAGTATGATTGCCTAAAGTGATATTGATCATTCCCATAACAGAGAGCTCCAAATAATGATTGAATGACCACATTTTAGTTGATGATATAACAATAATTCTTGGGCAACTAGGTGAAACAGTGGATAGCATACTATGATTGGAGTCAAGAATTCCTGAGTTCAAATTTGGGTTCACATATTTACCAGCTGTGTGATTCTGGACAAGTTTCTTACCCCAGTTCAGTACAGTTTCTTCAACTGTAAAATGATCTGAAGGAAGAGACAAACCATTCAATTATCTTTTTCAAGGAAAAAAAAATCTCAAATGAGTCACAAAGAGTCAGACATGTCTATAGCAAATGAAAAGCAACACTAAGCAGGAATTTCTTAGATAAATCTGATTGTTATATGGTGCAGAGGACAAAAGGTTGGATTTGGAGTCAAGGACACCTGACTCCAAATCCCAAGTCAGATATTGGTGATGTGCCTCTTGACAGTTCACTTTATCTTTCTTAGTTTGTTTCTTCCTTCAAAAAACAGTGATAATAATACCATCTCTTTCACTGGATTATTGTGAGGATCAAATGAGATAATATTTCTATAATGCTTCATAAACATTAAAACAAAATATAAATGCTAGCTATGTAGGCTGTACCATTATTATGGTTATTGTTATTGCTATTATCTTAATGGGCTCTTAAAATCCCCCCCACACATATTAGATTCTCTATTTTCAGACATCTAGTATTTTTAGTACATAGGACATTTACATTTAATACAAAAAGACTTTAGAAGGATAGAGCTAGGAAGAATCTTAGAGACCATCCAGCTTGGTTCCTTTATGTTTAATTATGGTTATTCTTATTGATATTTATTCTATACATATGTATATGTTGTCTCCCCTATTAGAAAATGAGTCTTGAAAATAAGGATGGTCTCATGTTTTGTATTTATATTCCCATTGTCTAGCACAATGCCTGGTGCTTGGTAGCTATCAAAAAAAAGTTGGTTGAATGAGTGATTAATGAGCAAAACAAGTAAAAAAAATAAATGAAGTACCTTGCCCTAGGTGTGCAGTTGAACTGGGGCCAAGCTGTATTAGATCTTGATTTAAAAAAATGATTTCTTAACTCCCTGCCAATAGAAATAGGATCTTAGTTTTAAATATTATACAGCCCCCAACAGTGCTGTTCTGCCGTTTGATGCTACAATGAGTGGAAATAAGCACAATTATGGTTTGGGAAATACTACACCAAATCCCATTGTATCTTATGTGATTTAAAACCAAGCAGAATCTTTATCAAATGGTAAAGGACTTGATATTGTTTTAGTCATCTGTTTGAATTCCCAAGGATAAGCTTTTAATTTAGTGTTTTACATCAAAATTTGAGACTTGAATAGTGCATTTCCCTTCCAGCATCTGCAAATAAATAAAAAGGGCTTCATACATCCTTGCTAAGCTTGTCCCCTTGCCAAATTAATACAGGACTTTCTTGTCGATTTTTCATCACTTTTCCGGGAATCTAGAAGCATCTTTCATGTACAATATAGATAGCTAAGTGACAGAAGTTTAAACCCTGGGAAAAATGAGTTGCGTGCAGATATGAATAAATAAAATGCTATTCTGTCCACTCACCTAACACACACACCCAACACAGAAATTCAGTAGAATTTAGAAATGAAGCACAAAATGAACATCTCTTTCTCTTTTTTGCTTTGTTTATCTGTGTCTCTCTCATGGATAGAAATGTCCCTCTCCCCACCCACACACACACATAACACATGTATATTTGTATATACAAACACATATATTATATACCTTATATGTATAGGCTTTATATATATATATATATATATATATATATGTATATGTATACACACATATATATTGACCCACATACACATCTGCATTTATACTTATGTCATATCTACATATATAAACAATATATACATGCATACACAATATGAATGTATATTGTGGGGGTAGCTAGGTGGCACAATAGATAGAGCATTGGCCCTGGAGTCAGGAGTACCTGAGTTCAAATCCAGGTTCAGACACTTGATAATGACCTAGCTGTGTGGCCTTGGGCAAGTCACTTAACCCTATTGCCTTACCAAAAAAGACCCCTAAAAAAATAAATGAATATTGTTTATGTATGTGTATACATATTTATACACTTGATATATCTATATCTATATATATATAAGCCTATGTAAATAAATATAGATATTTATCTATGAGATTACTTACTAATTCACAGACATATAGTTAATAGGTCACAAAGGTCAAATTTAAATCCCATTCTTTGACTCAATTTGAGTCAATGCTTTTCTTATGGTACTGTGTTTTCTCCTTGAAGTTTCTTAAAATCCATTGACACTCTGGAGCTTTTCTGACTTCCATCCAAGAAGAAAGTAAAATCAGGCCTTAATAATTTCACCTATTGCTATTTTGGCAACTGTCACTCTGGTTTTGTATAATGAGTTTTGAATCGGGAAGTAGGAGACCTCAGTTCTAACTCTAATCTTCTCACTAATTAGCTATCATACTAAGGTTCTTGGGACCTCAATTGCTTTTTTTTTTAAGTTTTTTCTTCAAAATGCAAGTGTTGGACGAGATAAGCATTAAGTTATGCTATTAGTTACAATACACTGTAATAATTATTTATCAAGTGCCTAATATGCCAGTCACTATGCTAAATGCTAAGAATACAGATAGCAAAAGGAAAGACAGTTTCTATCTTCAAAGAGCATGCAATCTAATGGGAGAAGAAAACAAACAAAAGGAAGCAACAAGGACAGAGATGAAGATAATTGTGGTGGGACCTGATGACTCTGACAGAGTGTGGAATACAAAAAGTGAAACTGATGGAAAATGAAGAGATCCCTGGGCCTCTTTCTATGGAGACTTTGGAAGGAGTTTTTATTCTTCCTTCCATCCCTCTAATTAAAAGAGCAAAGGTGGCTGATAGTTCTGCTGAGATTTTGAGTATAATAGCTGAAGCAATCTTCAGGATGATGAGGTTCCTGTGGATAAGATTTTCCTGGATGGTAGACTGGAAGTCAGAGTGTGAAGCTGTTGGGAGATCTATAAACCTTTGATTCTGTCTTATAAGACAAAGTTAAAAGTGAAATTTGGAATTAGGATTTAGTTACTATTAAGTATAAGGAATTATTAATGGAGAAGAGATATTAGTGGAATCTGAAGGGGAAGAAGCAAACAAATATTAAGTGCCTGCTTTAAGTGATTTGCAGATATTATCTCATTGATGCTTAGGAGGTATGTGCTATTATAATATTATGTTCCCTATTGTATAGTTGAGAAGCCTAAGGGAGATAGAGGGTAACTGCCTGTATCACAAAACGATTAAGAATAGCAAAAGAATTTGAATCTGGGTTTTACTAAATCCATTCCAAAGCTCTACACTATACTATCGGGAAATCTGTTTTGTTAAAAAAAAAAATAAAGTACTTTTAATTATATTCAAAGTAATTTATTTGGTGATTCTACAAAAAAATCCCCTCTTCACTTCCTATGGGTTCACTTTCCTCAAAATCCTCCAGCTTGATGGAGAAACAGGAGGAAATGCTATGGATTCCCACCTGTTAACAGGAAAGCTGGAGGCTCATTGGAGAAAGCACTGGCCCTAGAGTTCAAATCCAGCCTCAGATTGTTTACAGTTTTGTGACCCTGGGTAAATCAATTAATCTCGGATTGTCTTACAAAAGGGAGCCACTGGAAGAGAAAATGACTAATTTCTCCATTATTTCTACCAAGAAAACCCAAACTGGGGTCTTGAAAAATTAGACATTAATAAAACAGCTTGCACCTATTGCTATTTTGGCAGCTGCTAAGAACAAGAATAAGCAAGCAAGCTATCCTTGTGAGATGCATCAGAAATGGATTGGTCAAAAGGCTAGTTGGGGAGAGAGGGAGATCTTAGCTCCAATTACTGAATTCAAAATGAAATCTTCTGGTTCTAAATCTGGTATTTAGGTAATACTATGATTCCTCAACAGAATTTTCAAAACAACTTTAATATATAGGTCATGTACATATTTCTTGATCCTGAGTTGATTTCATTGGTTGGCAGAAGTATGAGGAGAGTTAAAGGGTACACTTTCACCACAGTTGTAACTATTTCTTTTCTGTTTTACTAAATATGATATATAATAGGCAAAATGATTTTAAGGGACCCAGCTCCTACTCCTGCATTATGATAGGAAATAAATATTCAGACTACCACTTCAATATAAATTTAGATTGAAAGTACCCAGAAAGGAGTTAAAAATACAGACATTAAATTACCTATGAACTCTAGAAAGCTGCCTGGGTGTGTCTGAACACAGATGGCTGTGGTCTATATACATCACAAAAGATCTAATAGGATTATAAACTATCCTCCTATGGTGAAGAAGCCATAGGATGTCTGAAGATGAGCTCGTAGCAACAGAGAGAAATTATATTAAAGACAGGATACATTAGCTGAAGATTTTGCAGCAGACAGCAGAGAGTAAAAGTAGCTCAGAATAGATTCACAGCTGAAAGCAAAATGATGCCATCACCAGAGAACATCATTGGCTTTAGAATACAAGTTGTGGGAGTTGCCCTGATATTATATCTAGCCAGATCATCTGTCTTCCCTAAGTTTGGGTCCTGCCATGTTTATTATCTCTTCACACACATTTCCTTTATATTACATGTTCCCCACAGTAGTGTGCTATGCTGGTAGAGAGTACATTTCTTGCTTATGGGGGACATATTTTATATCATTTATTTTGCTTCCCTGTTTGATCAAATACATTTTTCTTTGCATATATCTGTCCTTTTGTTAGTATAGCAATATATGTGTTGCAGCAATGGAGTTTCTTAAAATTTGGATTGAATTGGTGCTCACTCACAGAATGTATTAAATTAGGGGTTGCTTCCTGTGTGCCCCTGTGTCAAAGGGTACTATGACTCCAAATCATTATCTCAGATGTACAGATGTGGAAACTGAGACCCAGAAAGATAATAGGATTTATAGTCACTGACATCAGTAGGAAATTTCATGTTGCCTATATCCTCAGGGAAGTTCTCTTTCCACACTAAAAGAAGACCAGACCTTCTGAGAGAGAAGATGATATAGTCAGTAGGAGAAAGATGAGAATCCATGGTTTGATCTCAAAGGCTACAACAGGATAGAGTCAGAGAAATAAACCCATAATAAAGAAGAAATTTAACTAAGACTTGTATGCATATATATATATACTTTTTAATATTTCAATAACTTAAAAATCATCCTGAGAAGATTCATAGACTTCACCAAGCTGTCAAAATATTCCATGAAGAAAATATACAAAAAAGTTAAGATCATAGATCACTTAGTAATTGTCTTAGATCATGAAATTTCAGAATGAAACAGATTTGACAGGTTATCAAGGTCTAATTTAGTCCAGCATAGCAACACTCTATAGTCTAGAACATCCCTGACAGGTGATATCCAGACTCCAGCAACTTCTTTCAGCAACAAAGTATTCAATACATCCTGAGACATCATGTTCCATCATGAGGTGACTAGTTGCATAATTCTTCCTTTAAATAAACACAATATCAACTCATTGGGTTTGCTCTATTCTCATCTATTCATTAGCTGAAGGGTTAAATCCTATATGCCCAGGCAATCCTTTCTTTCACAGGATCACAGTATCCTGGATACATATTATATATTAATTAATCATTCTTCACTTTGCTAGTCAAGCTTGCTGAAATAATCCTGGAACAAAAAAGGAAAGGGATAAAGAAGATAATCTCTCTGGCAAAATAAACAACCCAGCAATAATTAATATTAATGAAGAAGTATTATAGTTTATTGGAAATAACCCCATGAGAGGATGTGGCTTCAGACCACTTTTCTGATCCTGATAAAATCACTTCCACCTGTGAATCTCTATTTCCTCATCCTTTAAAACAGTATCTTGGACTAGATGATCTCAAAGGCACTTTCTAGTTCAAAATACTACAGAAACACCTGCCTGGTTTCTGGATATACAAACTTATTATGTTAGCACTTACGGGCTGAAAAGATACAGATTCACCTAATCTGTATTTGATACATATTGCAGAAAAGGTTCAAATTCCCACCACAATACTTTCCAACTATTAATGTAACTCAAAATGAGAGCTTGTTATTTCTGTATTAATTCTTACACAATATAATTTGAATCTTCCAAAGTCTACCTGATCTATTCTGATGCTCCAGAATGACAGTTCCCTAAAGAGGATGAAATGATCTTGCATTCTGTGTTAGTAAAGCATAATCACAATCTTTTGGGATGTAGTGGGAGGTATTTTTCTTGGAAAAGGAAGACCTAAAATTGAATATTTTATCTATCTTTACTGGATTTGAGACTGTGGAAAAGTATTGCAGTCTTTCTGTGCCTCAGAGTCCTCATCTTAGATAAGGCATCCATCAGGTGCACTTTGACCTGGATGATCTTTGATATCTTTTCTATAATTCTGAGAGCCTTGACCTTGGTGATGTCAGATTGCTAAGGCTCAGTCTTCTTATCCTCACTTGCTTCTGCAATATATTTTTGTGTGGGGAAAGATGCTTTAAATTAGTGGTCCAAAGCTGAAGTAGAAGCAGGGTCTACTAAACTATATAAAGATCCCTTCAGGTCACATGTTGATTTAGAAAATCGCATATTTGTATAATGTATATTTTATTAATGCTTTATTATTTTTGTAAGATATTTCCAAATTAAATTTTGATCTGGTTCCAGCTGCACTTGGGAGCTTTGTGGACTATATTTGGACTCTGGGACATGTGTTCCACATGTCTACTTTAAATTTATATCGATCATTATTACTATAATTTACTTAGGCAATATATTGGTGTCAATTCAAATTAAGATTAACATTGTTTTTGACCAGTTTCTTAATGTTGATAATTAAGACAACTAGAGATGTTAAGGAAAATAGAACTTAGAGGTAAAAAGAATCTTAAAGATCATCTGTTCCTTTCATTTCCATTTGTTCAGTGGCAGAGAGCCAAATGAATTGCCAATGGTCACATCGTAAGATTTGGGTAGGTGTAGGGCTATAATACATTTCTTATGAAACCCAGGGCATCATTCTTTCCAATCTAGTGAAATGTCTTTCATATACTCAAAAAATTATGAATTAGGAAGGACCTTGATGAGTTTCTAATTTGGAATAACACTTCTTTTGCCCAGGTATCCTAGCTCCAATATTCATTTTTTTCCCTTTCTACTCCAGCATGCCTCATAGAAAATATATTCACGATCAAGAAATATTTCCTCAGCAAATAAGACCCGATGAGCATCCTTGGGAGAAACATTAAGTCAAGGAATGAAAGGAAATCTTATTGAAACATAACTACTGCAAAACTTCTGGAAGCATTAGAAGCAATGGGGGGTCATGGGAGTGATCTTTTGGATGAGATTTAATATCAGTGCTTTTAAGCATCTGACAAGGAAATTAAATTGCATAAGAAACTGCTGAGCAACTGCTATAAAGGCTGCTTATGCAACTGGCATCTGTTGGAAAAATTGGATGAAGATAAAAGCTACAGAAAATTGCATATTTGATGTATATGAGGGTAGAGAATTAAATACCTAACAAGAGAGAACCAGTAGGAGATAGTCAGGAAAAAGTCACCTTTTGGGGATGGCTAATCAATAAAACTGATTCAGAGGGAAGAATTGAACATAGTCATATCAACTTTTCAGTTATCCAATCAGAAGACACATGTAAAGTCATGGAATATCAGAGGTAGAAGGGACTTTGGGTCACTGGATGTTAAAATATAAAAAAAAAAGAATTTCAAAAGTGGCAGAGAACTTAGAATATAGAATATCAGAGCTGAAAAGGTCTTTAGAACATTAGAACAGGGGCAGCTAGGTGGCACAGTAAATTGAGCACCCACCCTGGAGTCAGGAGGACCTGAGTTCAGATTTGACCTCAGACCTTAATAATTGCCTGTGTGACCTTGGGCAAGTCTCATAACCCCATTGCCATAAATAAAATAAAAAGAACATTAGAACAAGAAAAGATGAAAGGGACCATATAACATAAAATATTAGAAACAAGAGAGACTAGCCCAAGTTCTTATTTCCAGTGAATGCTCTCGTTGCCCTTCCCCAAGAGTATCTGATCTTCCAGAGACTCATGACTCTTAACAGGTGAAGACATTGCCAATTTTCTTTGCCATTGAATTAGGGGCCTAAGAGTGAATGAAGTCTCTGCATCTCAGCTCAGATTCATTAGAGTCATAATTTCTCCTCTCCCTTCTCAACTCCACCATCAGTGTTCTTACTGGCATTTTTCCAGTTAGTAAAACAATGGAATCTATGGCATTTGAGTTCTGATCCTGCCTCAAATATGTATTACCTATTTGATTTTGAAAAAAAATCATTTAACTTCTATCTGGCTCAATTTCCTCATCTAATGATAATACCTACCTCTAAAAATAATAATTTTAAAACATTTTGGAAAACTTTAAGTGATATATAAATTATGGCCATTACTACTATTACTACTACTACTACTACTACTACTACTACTACTACTACTACTACTACTACTGTCAACAAATTCTGCTTTTCTTACAATTATGATATAATCACTCATTACATTTTTGACTGCCAAAGCCATTGTGGCAGTCTTAATCTATCTGGAATCGTACAACTTTCTAGCAGGCTTTTTTTCCCCTTCATTTTTATTCACTTTTCTTTCCAATTTTTCTTTTGTACCATTTTCATTGTCTCCCTAATGACCATTTTGGAATGTTCTGGCATTCAAGAAACTCCTAAATCTTGGCTCATCTTGATTTATCTGCTACTATTACCTTCCATGTGCTTTACCCTCCAAGGAAACTGAAATGTTCCTTGTCCTCACTCCACAGCCTACACTTTCCTGCCTTTATTTATCTTCTTACCTGTTCCTAAAATAATCTTTCTTTTATTAACATATGAATATACAAACACATAGATAAACAGTATAACATCTGTTTTATTTAATATATATATTATAACTGCACTTTTTTGTTTAAACGGCAAGCATTTTGTAAAGTGAAAAAATATAACAAAACCTTTAATAAAATGTGCTACAAAAGTCCACAACCATTATGGCTATTAAATAACTAGTCATAAGACAGGACTGAAAGTTCCCTTTGAACTGGAATACTTTCAGCACTTCCTCAGGCAGGGAAGGCATTGTTCCAAGGACCTCACCTAAAACATTGTTTTGCAATTTTTAATTGATAGATACCATTAAATTATGTAGTAGTATATTTATCTGTATTTATGTCTTATCCAAACATTTCTCTATAGAACCCATTAAGGTAAATGACAATGCTTTAAAAATTTATTTTCATTCTCAGCTATATCGTGCAGTGGATAGAGCACCAGTCCTGGAGTCAAGAGTTCAAATCTGAGTTCAAATCTGGCCTCAGACACTTAATAATTACCTAGCCATGTGACCTTGGGCAAGTCACTTAACCCATTTTTTTTTTAAAAAATTATTTGAATACAGTAGTTTTTAATAATTTGCATATAGTAAGTTATTAATAATAATGTCTTAATAATGCTTTAAGAGAAGAGAAGAATGGGGGGGGTGGCTAGGTGGCTCAGTGGAAAGAGTACTGGGCTTGGAGTCAGGAGTACCTGAGTTCAAATCCGGCCTCAGACACTTAATAATTACCCAGCCATGTGGCATTGGGCAAGCCACTTAACCCCATTGCCTTAGAAAATCTAAAAAAATAAAAAAGGGAGAAGAACTCCATGGAGTCTTAAATATTGTCTACATGATTTCCAAAATTTTAGAGAAAAGGGTTTTGAGATTAGAGGGATTTGACCGACTTTTACGTATTTAGTGTCAGAGAGACCTAGAATTATGTTGATTGGTCATTGACCTCAATACTCTTTTCATGTTACTTCTTTACCCTTCTTTTTTATGTTGTTCTTTTTTCCTTTTCTCCATTTTTCTTCTTTGAAGAGTTGCTTTATGCATAACTAATTTTACATCTGCTTTCCCAAAAGGTTGAAAGGTGGGCAATGAAATCTGTAAATGTTTATTTTTTTTTTAATTTTTAGATTTTTAAAGGCAATGGGGTTAAGTGGCTTGCCCAAGGCCACATGGCTGGGTAATTATTAAGTGTCTGAGGTCGGATTTGAACTCAGGTATTCCTGACTATAAGGGCGGTACGCCACCTAGCCTCCTAGAAATCTGTAAATGTTTTATAAACAGTTCTGAATTTGAGGTTTGACACTTGTTTCTTTAGCAGAATTTTCTACAATAAATAATAGATTAATATATTCTTTCATCACTGTGACTGCTCAATTGACATTTGGACCAGCACTAAAACTATGAAAACTGAACTAAAAAGAAAGCTATATTATTTTCTCTGATGCAGACTGTAGGGGTGGAGTGGTTAGTGTCCAAAACAATCCCATATATCCAGAAGTCAAGTGAGAAATAATCAATGGTCTCCTGCATATTAAAGGTTTAGGAGAGGTCAGCACTGAAATTATAGGAAAAGATTGCAAAATAATGAATAGGTCAAGCAAATGATTATAATGTTTAACTAGTAAAACTATAATCTACTGGATACAGAAGCATCTGAGATTCCATTTGGTTGATAAAGGAAATAAAACAAAAAATGTGTAGGCATATATAATAAAGTGGCCAATGATAGAGAGGCCCAATATATATCAAAGTAATTAAATCCATACTTTTTGTGATAGCAAAGAATTATAAGTAAAGTAGATGTTATTAGCTGGAGAATGACTAAATAAACTGTGCTACATGAATGCATTAGAATGTTACTGAATTGTAAGCAAAGTAATATGAAAATGTAGAGAACATAAAACATGGATGAATTAATGTTCAAAAAACAACAATATAGGAGAAACAGGAAAATAAACAAATAAAATGTCTACAAGTATTGGAATCAAAAATACAACAATAACAACAAAATGGAATTTTTATAGCCATGGAAACAAAGCTAGAAAACAAAGAGAAGAGGAGAAAATGAATCTCCTTTTATTTGCAGAATTGGAGTTCGATGGATATGTAACACTGCAAATGCCATTCTATTTTATTATATATTGGTTAGTTTTACTGAACTATATTTTTCCTTTCTTTTTTAAATTATTTGTTATAGGAAAAGATCTTTTCCAGGGATTGGGGAGGATTTTAATTGCAAATGAAGGTGATATAAAACAATTGGTAGATTTTTTTAAAGGCAGATAGAATGTCAAATATCTATAAAATGCTATCATTTTAGAATTAAATTTTTCTATTCACTGAAAAGAAACATTGTTTAGGTAACACATGTAATGATCCTGCAAGGAACTTACATTTAAGTTGTGAAATAACACAAATAAGATAAACAGTATCATAGAATTAGAATTGGAAGGAACTTTAGAGGCTATCTCTTTTAATTTTATAGATCGGGCCTGACATGCCCATGGTCATACAGCTAGGTAATTATTAAGTTTCTGAGGCTGGATTTGAATTCAGGTACTCCTGACTCCAGGGCCAGTGCTCTATCCACTGCTCCACCTAACTGCCCCCCCAACATTACTTTTAAAAAATTTTAGTGACACAATAGACAATATATTTTGATTTGCCTTTTTAGCAAGAGCTCTGCAGTAGATAGGCTGCCTTTTACTAAAGCAATTAGTAAACCCACAGGTGGGTTCACAGTTCACATTTTGGACAACCCTGTTATAGATGATAAAAGTAATGTTCAGAGACGTAAGGTTATTTGGCAATGGTCTAGTATTTATCTTATGAAGAATTTGAACTCATTTCCTCTCAAATTCCAATTCATTATCAACCATGCCATAATAGACATAATATTAGATATTATATGCTCAATGCTTTTGTTAGCAATAATGATTCTTAGTAGTATTGAATGGGATACCTATGATTTCCCTTTTCATTAACTAATTGACTTATTTATTAAATAAGCATTAATTAAATGTCCAAATGAACAGATTCTAGATCACAGGAATGTAAAAAATGAATAATCCAGTTTAATTCAACAAATTTTGATTCAAAACTATGATAAATAATTTCTTTTTTTTTTCTGGGAAAGGCAGTCTACAGATTAATTAATGTTTTGACTCATTTACTTAAAAAATTTCAAAAAAGTCCATTAAAAAGATATATTTGCTAGTACTAAAGTTCAAAGTAACATATTCTAAAGCCTTTAATAGAAATCTCATGTCAACTAGTACAAAATGGTGCTTTGTGCTTATGGTAGCTTATGGAAGGGAAAAGATAGTATTTGCCATAAAAAATAAAAATGAAAATAAAAACTTTCAACCTTGGTAAAGACAGAGAATTATCTGACTGGCATGATGGTGTAAAGTATTTGTATGCTATGGAATTATGGGGCAGAAAGGACCATGGAGCTTGCCCTTCATGGAACAAGATTCATGTGAGCAAAGAATAGGGAAGTCGCTAGTTTATTAGTGGTATGGAAAGGTGGAGATTAGTCATTTGGGGGGAATAGTGAATGGATTAAAAGTCTTTGTTAAATGAGTTTGATATTCCATCAATGAAAAGGTGTTAGAGATGTAAATTCAAGAAAGATATATAATCCCTAATTTCAAGATTACTGTCTAAGAAGAGCAAAATAGCATATAAGGGAGACTGATGCCCAGAGGATTGTTAATGGTACTGTTAATTCAATTTCTTTTCTCAGAATTAGAGTAGGAAAGGATGAGAAGGGGTGCAAACAAGGCATTGTGGAGACTTGAGAAGAAGATGATAAGGTGGCTCTGGCTACATATAGGTAATGCTCAACAGTCAGAAGGAGTTTATATTCACTCAAGTAAGGAAACAACAAACGTATAAAGATGAAGGTAGAAATTTGGAGTTCTACATTGGAAGTGAATTTTGTAGAGCAAGGAGTGACAGCAGGAATACTGCCTGAGCAGGTCAGTAGAGGAGGAATATGTTCCATGACCTGGGAAAATATGTCTGGCCATTAGTCAGAATTAAAATCATCCTTCACAGAAGAAGATAGTAGAGATTAGAAAGTAGGTTCCAGGGACACCCATAGTGTTTTGTTTTATTTTATTTTTAATCTCTTTCTGGGTCATCATTATGAATGGAAAGGTTGTAGAAGGAATCCATGGACATCTAAAATAGTCCTGGCTTTCAACTAACTTCTCCAGTATAGGATATAGCATTTACCAGGATAAGTATTTGATTTATCACATGTAATCTAGTATTACTCTGCCTAACTGCATCAGTTGTATAGCAAACTTTTTTAGGACTTACTAATTATGAAAAACCCTAGGGATATAAAGAAAAATGAATACATAGAAAACAACCCTGGGTTCAAGGAACTTACATATTAATGGGGGGAGATAATTTCTGGATAATTTCATGTAGAGTAGAAAGGAATTAACCCTATTGGATTAGGTTTAGGAGTAGAAATTCTTAGCTTTTTTAGTGTGCATTATGGACCACTTTGGCCTATGATCTTCACAGAATCATGATTTCAATAAAAGCAAATGCAGTTCTCAGATATTTCAATCAAATTCAAGGACTCCAGAATCTCTTCTCAAGGGACTCTGGAATTTAGATAGTCTCATGGAGAAGGAAACATGCTATTAGATCTTTTTTCATAAGGAAAGTCATCAGAACCACAAGCATTGAGACTAAATGATAAATGGAAAAGGCAAATGGGGTTAAGTGGCTTGCCCAAGGCCACACAGCTAGGTAATTATTAAATGTCTGAGGCTAGATTTGAACTCCAGTACTCCTAACTCCAGGGCCAGTGCTCTATCCACTGTGCCACCTAGCTGCCCTGAGATTAAATGATAAATGAAGAGAAGAACATCCTTTTTAGGGTATGGCATGTATCAGACTATCGAGATTCTGATGCATTTACTGAGTGTGAGTAGGTCAGAACATAAAGTATTGTTCGTTCTTACCTAAACTTTGAGTAAGTACCTCTCTTGTCATGAATACTAAGGGCAATGAATACATCATAGATTCAAGATCAGTCCAGTTGCTTGATCTGATTATTATCCCTCATTGAAAGCCTTTATGATTCTCTGTGGCATCCATATGCCTTTTTTTTTGCCATAGAGGATAGACTTTTTTGGACTCATAGCAACAGTCCATGCTTCCTTAGCACCTTTGTGTATTTGTGGATTTTGCCCTGCACAGTCTTCTTGACATAGTTTTGTGAACTTTTTTTTCTTTCTATAATGGAGCTTGCCTTTCTCTTTCTCTTCTCTTCCATTGCAGCAGTCACTGTCTGATACCATCAGCCAACCTCATGGGCCAGGCACCATAGATAAGTAAACTTTTCTGGTGGTCTTCAGCCTAACCATCTTGAGAGCAGCTGGGATAACCATGTGTTTCTGCTTGTCGTAGGTTTGGGGGATGCCATTGAACACACCTTCAGGAGCTCCAGAGCAGTCTGGCCTCACTTGGTCTGGTGAGGAAACATACCTCCCATGAAGCTCCAGAAGAGGCAGTTGGGGGTTCTGAAGTGGTAAATGAAGTAGTAAGGGTCTCTTGAGTGTTTTGTGTTGTTCTGGTTTTGGGGGAAGGCCAGGTATTTCAACTTGTTCCTGTAGAAGCTGCCTGAGATGTTGATGCTTTTGCAGAGGACCAGGACCACTTTCCACTCCAGGAACACTTGCTTGGCATGATGGCAGCCAAGTGGCGCAGGAGATGGCCCGGTCCATTGATGACAGGACCTGCCTGTCCACCATGGCTGATGCCACCTGGGAAAAGAAGTCATGTGCCCCTTCATAAGCTCTAGAGCATCAGGAATTATAGATTTCAAAAGGCTAAGCCCGGGCACAGAAATGTAAGGAATATCAAATCTGATATGGCATGTTGGAACTACTATGGCCTGTCCAACTTTTCTATACCATAGTTGGTCATCTTAACAAAGTTATTCTTCTCAATGACTGCAATTCTATGACAGACCTAGCTTTCCCAAATTTTGATTCAATAAAAAAGCTATTCTTGACACAAATGAATATTAAAAAATGTGATTAAGACTTATGGGATCTGATGCTGAGCTAAGGGAGCAGAACTAAGAGAACAAAGTACACATCAACAACAACTTTGTGAGATGAAGGACCTTGACAGAAGGAGCTCCTCTCAGCAGTCCAGAGAGCTGTGACAACTGCATTTGACTCATCATGGACTATATTATCCCCAACCAGAGGAAGAAAAATAAAACAAAGCAAAACATACAGAAAAAAAAAGCAACCCTTCTGAATCTGATGAGTACTTTATAAAAATTATCTCTTATGTATTTCTTTTCCTTAATTCTAATTCCTCACACCAAAAATGACTAATTTGTAAACATGTTTAATAAAATATGTATGTAAAATGTTAACCTGTCACTGAGGGGAGAGGGCTGGGAAGGGAGGGTGGAGGAAAATTTTGTAACTTGGAAATATGCATGTACATATGGATGAAAATAAATAAAATTTTTTAAAAAAGAAAATGTATTAAATTCCTTTATACAGATGACCTTATCACTAGCTCTGGATAATTTCATGCCAAAGAGAAAAGTGAAGCAACTCAGTAAACCTCAAAACAAACACAAGCCCATGTCTGTCTAGCTACTTTAAGTAAAGGCATTGGAATATAAACTCCAGAAGAGAAAGAGCCTTATTTTTTCTTAATGTTGTATTTCTCCCTCAACAACCCCAGCATACCACCAAGTTCTGAAAACAGTAGGTACATAATTAATTTGTGTTGACCTGATTTCAATACTACTAAATTTCAATGAAATAGAGATGATTCTTTTTGAAAATCTGGATTATCCAAATAGCTGCCCCAATTCTCCACTGTAGCAAGTGTAAAATATCACATTGTAATTTCTCTGCCAGCTAGTCTTGTTGCTGAACTAACATTTAAATACTCCTCTAAGTGTGTTAGGCAGTGAGACATTGGCAGGTTAAATTAAAATGCAATTAAAAAGGTAATAACTTCATGGCTGTCACAAGTGATGTAATGGAGATAATATTTGATAGAGCTTTTTTTTTTAAATTTCCCCTTACAAAAAAAGAAGGTAGGAACTACAACATCTTTCCCCAGCCATCTGACTGCATTCGTCTTCAGTGCATTGTTAAACATTGCTCTTGCCTTCCACTTTAATAGAGGCAAACGCAGGGGCCTGACATGAAATAGCCTATTTCATCTGAGATGGTTTAAGCTGGCCGAAGGAGTGACAAGAGAATATAGCAAGCAGTCAGTACTAATGACAGCATACCATTTTTATAGACTAAAGGTCGAGCAATGAATTTCAATTATAGAGTGTCAGGACGCCCAAATGTGGGGACCTGATAACAAGCCTGAAGCTACCAGCTCCTGTAGACTTCTTTCGAATTTCAATAACACTCTCAGCCCTTAAGCACACTTCTCCTCCCCCTCCCTCCAGTTCTTTCTGAAACCCAAGCCAGGAGATGTAATCTTTTCTAAGCAGCTCCATCTTTACCACTCTTCACCCATCATGTTGTAATAGCTAAATGAAGCCTGTCTTACCAACATCTGTACTTCCTGTGCCTTCTGTTTTTTGGCTTGTTCTCTGGTTTGTTGAGGATATTTTCATCTGCACAGTTTCATTGTGATTATCAAAAGAGCTTAAGCAACCTTGCTATTGCAGGAGAACCATACCATGACCTGATTAGCACATTTTATTTATTTATTTGCTTGTTTGTTTAATTTTTGGTCAAGGAGACTGAAGAAATTGGAAATAAAACACATTGCAAGACAAATTTAATTAGGTTAATAATTGTGATTACATTCATGACCCTGAATATTTTTCTTCATACTATATATATATATATATATATAGCCAAAACTCAGTTTGGGATTTTAATCCCAGGTTTGGATAAGCCATGTGACAATCAATTTGCAATCAGATCTATTACTCTGCAAAATGAAGATAATTTTATTAATACTATTACATACGGAGGAAATTATCAATGAAATAAAATGTGGTTTGTAATCATAAAAGAACTATATGAATAATACATGTAATATAGCAGAAATGATACCTTTCTGTACTATGTATGAAAATATAATGTTTATATATTTATTGAATAAATGAAAGGATGAGTGAAACAATAAATGAACCAATGAATGAATGAAAACTTTGAGTGGGAACAGATCAGACCTAGGTAGGCTTCTGAATCATAGGAAGGTCAAATACATTGTCTGGATTTTCACATGGGCTGTCATATAAATATTCTTCTATGTACTGAATCTGATATCCTTAGACTGGGCATCTAGGAAGTATTAGCAGATACTAGTACTTGGAATCAGAGTACTAGTCTTGGAATCAAATTTGACCTCAGACACTTTCTAGATGGGTGACCTTGGGCAAGTCACTTGGTCTTGTTTGCCTTGGTTTCTTATTTATAAAATGAACTAGAGAAAGAAATGGCAAATCACTTTGGATCTTTGCTAAGATTATCCCAAATGTGGTCATGAAGGGATAGACCTGTCTGAAAAAAAAAGATCGAGGAGCAACATTTCAAACCAATTTGTTGATTTTTAAAGAGGAGAATGACTGAGTTATATTTGTATCTCAGACCTTTTTATGATCTATGATTGTACCAGATCTCTCCTCAGTAAAGGGATATAAAAACAGGAATGTCAAGTTTGTGATGGTACAGGGATTCAGATTTAGTCAAAACTAAAAATGTGATAATTCAGGATCCCTAAGGTTCACATTCTATTATCTTAAGGGTGTGCTTCACAATTCCCTAAAGACAGTTTATGTCATTGAATGTTGTTAAGTAAGACAATGACAATTTTTAAAAAAGAAAGAAAAAGAAAACCATTTTTCTATTTCCAATTTTTAATGCTGAGTTTTCATTTGAGATCCAGGTATGGGTGATTAGAAAACAACACACAGCTCACAAGAAATATAATAATGTGACAGAATCTATTGAAAGCTTCTCTGATGTTATATTAGCAAAAGATAGAAAATCTGCATTGCTCACTAGAAATGCCTTATGAGAAAAATTGATTTTTCTTTCATTTGGCAGTAGGGAATTTGTGGGCTTAGAAACAATTTTTATGCAAATATTTCAAAATGTCTTTGAAAAGAGCAGGATTTGTCTCTTCTAAGCAGACAACTATAGACTGCTCTCCTATTCAATCCAGACATCCCCAAAAAGAAATTCTTCATTCATTTGTTCATCATTCATCCAGCAACTGTCTAGGAAGAGCCTACTATGTATAAAGTTCTATGCTACTCTAAGGGAATACAAAAACATCTGAGACTTAACCTAATCTCTCAAAATTTAATATCCCATATATGTTTTAAATGCACTGTTGAGGTGGGTACATTAAAAAAGAGAGAAGCAGTTCAGTATTCAGTAATCACATCCACATCTTAGGGATTAGGGATACAGCATCCCCAGTAGCTAAAATATCTGTATAAATTCTTTTGGCCTTTCCATTTTACCGAAGAATGTCTATTTTTTTTCTTTTCTTTTATGGGTTATTTACAATACCTTACAGTAAAATTTAGTTAAACTACTTGGTCATTAGCTCTATGCCATCTACTGGCCTTTCCATGTCCTCTGTTGTTTCTGCAGAACTCCCCCAAATTCCCATTTAATTTAATATACTAGCCTTCAATATATCAAAACTGCAATGGAGAGAGTCTTGATGTGAAAGGGATTAACTGTATTGTAGTGAGACCTGGGATTAGACTTTGAAACTACTTTGGCTCTGACATTGCTACTGCCTTTGTTATTTGATGACAAATAGCTTAACCTCTTGAAGCCTCAATTAAAATAGACATAGTAATTTTTTTTCCTGACATGCAGACTATTTAGAAAAAATCAACAAGGATGCCATCTGAAAATTATTAATGATAAAAATATATATTTCTTATTATTTGACATTCATATACCACTTTCTTTCATCTTAGTCTCTGCTTAACTCTTTTCAATATGACTTCTGACATGATCATTCAATTAAAATTTCTCCTTCCAAAACAATTAAAAATTTCTAAATTGTTGACCTTTGTAATTGTCCTTCATAATCGAAAGAGACCATGATATCAAGTGAATGATGACATGACATGTATATTATGTTGAATAGAGTGAGGGGAATATTGTGCAAAGATAACCTTCTCACTGCCTTTTCCAGAACCATCTTAGCACAGTGGCCTAATGGTATAGCAAACAGGAATTCTGGTATTGTCTAGATACCTTAACCTTTTAGATGTAGGCCTTCCCATGTCATCGAGGCACCACAACATCATAATAACACCAGGAAGAACATCATTATGCTGTTTGCATGGTGGCAAATTTATGACCAAATGGTAACGTTAACCTGGCTCCTCATGGTCTATACTTCTCAGCTTTGCAGCCACACTTCCTCCAGAAACCAAAGACTTTGGTTTCCTGGAAGATGCCCAGTACATCATGGGAATAATGCCACCAGATCTCTAGTCAGCATCATTTATGATGAGTTACCTGGACACTCTATCTAGAAACAGATTCTATTTTTTTTTTCAGAATTGGGGCCATGATTAAGAGGGACAGACAGGGCCATTCATATTATGCCACTAGAGGTGAAATTCCTGGACTAAATGCAAGACAGGTACAGAGTGAAAGCATTTGTTAAAATGTTTTCATTAATCAAGAATGAAAGTTGGAAGTTTAAAGAAAATCAGATACCTTCTTCTTGATACCCTCTTCTTTCTAATGTTTTTTTTGGTGGCACTATTCTTTCTTGGTTCGCCTTAAATAAATGTAGTATGCTATTATTATAGAGGTTAATGTTAGTATGCTTGATGATGACAGGTGAAGATGATGAGCATGGTGGTGATATTTCAATATTTCGATGATTCATGATTTCACTGCTTTGGGTATACTTTTGAACAAGACCCATCACCACTTTTTCACAACTTAGTGAATGGTATGTATTAAATATGCTGGTTAAAAGATTTCATTGTCTCATGGTCAATCTGCCAAACAGGCCATTTCACCAAGTTAAATTTATTATCAAATAACAGATACACACTGGTTCACTAAGCTTTATTGGTCCAGTTCTATAGGACTTGTCAGGGTTCAAGGTTTGCTTTTGTTTTTTGTTTGTTTGTTTTGCTATAACCTAGGGTCATCTTTATACAATGGTTATTATTTTCATTATCATTATTATTATTATTATTATTTAAGCAATGTAATGTTTCACCTTGACTTGGAAATAATCAATTTAAATAAAATGTTGATTGTGTCATATAGCAGTAATCTTGGGTAACAAAATATAGGGCAGAATTCTATTGTATTATAAGCAGTTCTCTCGATTGACCAAAAAAG
Source organism: Macrotis lagotis (assembly GCF_037893015.1). NCBI lineage: Eukaryota > Metazoa > Chordata > Mammalia > Peramelemorphia > Peramelidae > Macrotis > Macrotis lagotis. The sequence goes on from NC_133658.1 coordinate 67,927,381, forward strand.
AAAAAAAAATACAAGAGTAACTAATGCATAAGGATTTGGAAAAAGATGGAAGTGCGACCATTGGGATGGTAGATTCCAGCATTCAGTGGGTCTGCACTTTTATCATTATGAGTGGTATAAAATATGGCAGTAATATAAGTCATATGAAATATAGCATTATTATAATTTCAGTTTAGAGCAGGGGAATTGTATTGCCATGCAGAATTGACTGCCTCAGCTTTTCTTCTATAACTGGCAAGCCTACTATTAACTGATTTCTAGGGTAGCCAAGAGAATATTACCTCTGAGCAACAAATTTTGCAACTGTGGCAATCTGAATGCATAGATAAGGGTGCACTCTCAGACTAAGGCTAGATGGCATTTGTGTGCCAAAATAATAGAATAACATTCATAATAATGAAGATGAACAGAACAAATTTATATACTGATATACCTGTATTATACAACGGGGATGTGTAGATTATTGAAAGCATCAAGCAAGTTGCTTAAACATTACTAAATATTAATAATATGCTTAATTATAAAATAAACAGGACAAATGATGCAAGGTTTATAAATAAGTTAAATTATAATAATCACTTATGGCTAACAAAACATGATAATAACATGTTTATATTGCTTTGAAATTCCCAAAGTGATCTCCTCAAAAATAACCTGGTATGGTAGGTGGTACAGTTATGATTATTCATCATTATTGGGATGTTCTCAGTTGGGGAGGTCCTGCCATAAATGCATCATACAACTCCTATTTGATCTCAAAACTAAATTACAGATATCTTCCTGAATGACAGAGAGGTTAAAAGATTCCTCTAGGATCACATAGCTTGCAAGTATGAGATTAGAGGTTATGTCTTTCAAATTCCATATCCCACATTATTCTGTAGTCTCTGTCTATATTTCTCTTGTTCTCTCATAGAAAATTTTTACATATTAGGGAACTTTTTAGGGGGAATACATTATAAAAATAACTGATATAATATATTGTACTAATTTAGACATTGCAGAGAGTTTGAAAAACATTATTTATTTTAACCTCACATAGACTCTGTAAAATGTAGATTATTTTCCTTCCAATTTGTTGTTAGGAAACAAAAGTTGACAAAAGCATCTGGGGCAGGGCCCCAATATCTGAGATTTAAATGTAATTCTTCCTTGATCTAAGATTCATGTCATTAATGCTCCACAATATTACCTCTAGTATCAGTCTTTGTTGTAACACAGTACTTTGTAGTTTGGTATATAGAATTGAAACCTTCCAGAAAAAAAAAAAAAGACAGACAAGCACAGATTAAAAATAAAGAAAGAAGATACAGACAAGAAAACCAAGAAATTTTTCTCTCTTCACCAAATTTATTTCAGCACAAATACCAAAAAATACCAAACCACTAAATCTTACCAAACCACTACCAAAAGAAATTGCCAGAAAATAGTGAAAATGGGAATTACTCTAAAAACTCCAATTCTATCTCTTCTGGAATTTGTTTTTCCTTATCCCTCCTATAAGGCATGATCCCTCATTCCTTTGATTTCAAAGTTCATTTCATCTTGTATATGTCCCTTTGCCCTATTCTTTCTGTCATTCAACTCTTTTCCAAGCTTTCCTGCCTCTACTACAAATCTAAATTCCTGAGGGGAGGAGCCATATTGCATTTTTCTCCATATCCCCTATATTGCCTTTTAATTGAGCCATTAAATTATTTTAATAGTATCCTAAGAAAATTCATAAGGAATTTTTTTTGTAAAGTATAATTTTTTGTTTTGTTTTGTAAAGTATAAATGTGAGCACATTACAGATATACCTACTCTTGTACACTGTATTCACATATCTCTGAAGTACTATTAGATGATAACTGGAACTGACCATGAAATGTGGCAGAGCCTTAAATCACCAAAAATCAATTTACCCATATTTGCCTTACTTAATAAGGAACAAAAAGAAACACATGCATTTTAAATAGATATTTTTTTTTTTACAAAATAAAAACCAAAAGGATTTTCTAGTGAACCTTCTTTAAACAGAATATTCAAAGAATTAAACATTTTGTTAGGGTTTTTTTTAAAATTACAAAACATTCAATTATGTGTACCAAAGATGTGTATGTCTGTGTCTTGTTATTCTTTTCAAGATAATATTGGTATTATCCTATGATAATAATATTAGTACTGCTATCTTAGACAAAATAAATTGTCTTTGGACATTAGTTTCTTCTTTATCATATGAAGGGCATGGAGTCCATGGCCCCTAAGATCTGTCTTATCTCTAATATATGGCTCATACAACTATAGAAAAGGGATTGATTAAGTGATCACATCCCTAGTCTATGATATAATATTCTATAATCTAGATATTTTGCATATAATATTTGATACTTTAAAAACCCTTCCTACTCTATCCTTTTCCCTTTCTATATTGATATCAAAGCCCATAATATTGTTACATTAGCACAGCAAATAAAAAAGAGGCCACACAATAAATACTTTGCACATACTGAAAAGAAATGCAAAGTCAATGGACTATTTTTTGGAAGAGGAATCATACTTTCTCTATTCAGAGTATTGGTTTTGAAATTTCCTTGCTGTGTTACCAGAAACAAATGAGAGCGCTCTGATCTTACAATACCCATAGTGAATACCAGAAAGATATCTTGCAACAATCAAATTAGTTAACAGGGAACTTTGTAAACTTTAAAACACCATATAAATATCAGTTTCTATTATTATCCCATTACTTTTAGGATCATCATATCATTATCATTACCACGATCACCTGTCTTATAAGGGAAGATATTGCAAGATGTCCTATAAATGCTTATGGGATTATATATAGAGTTGCAGTTTCCACAAGGCAGTTTTGCTTAGATTCTAGATCTGAAATTAATATGTATCAGTTTCTTTACATATTTACCATATGGTCACTAGGGTAAACTTTGGAATGATGATCAGGTTCTATCAATCTTCAACGTGAAACTTCTAACTTTAAATTTTTCTATAGAATCGTTTATAGTCACTGAGTTCATAAAGTTAATTTTGGAGATCCACACTCATATTGCAAATATTGTTCTACACACCTATTCATTAAGATCTAATAGTAATTGGGGAACTGCCATAGTGCTTAGCATATAAAAGCACCGTTTTGTAATTCTGCAGAAAAACGTGCCCAGAGCAAGAAATTTCTGTTATTAGATGAATAAATAATGTGGCAAGTATACAGAAATAACAATTTGAGCAATAAACAAGAAGCGTTTGGGCATTTTGGTGATGTATTTGTAATGATAACATTTTAAATTAGATACTTAGATATTCATAATTATTATACCAAATCTGGCAGAGCAGTTTAGCTTTCTCAGTATAATATACCCCACATTTTCAATAGGAGTCAATTTGTCTGATAAAAGTACAAAGAAAAATCTCTCACTATTTCATAGAGTGAATTTCTAAGGGCTGTTATTGGTAGAAAGTAAGCAATCATTTCATGCTGTTCATCTGCCCCCATGTGCAGTGATATGTGGATGAAGTCCTGTAACCTAGAGGTTATAGAACAAAGGTTCAAATGGAAAATCCCCCTCAACTCTTCTTCATATCAGGGCATTTTCCGGGTATGAAACAGAGAACAATGGCAATGAGTATCATTTGCATCTTTCCTAATCATACTTATATTCAAGGGTACAATCAACCGCAATCTGAAGCCAACCTCAATGGCTGCCAAGGTTTATACGGATTGGCTTCATTCTTAAATGTACAATGGTAATATTTGCATCTCATATTTTCAAATATCAATTTACAAGATGATCAAAGGAGTTATTGTTTGGGCTTCTGAAACGAGTTTATTAAATAATGCTTTTTTCAGTGTGTTGAGATCTTTTTTAAAGAGAATCAAGGGGCTTCAAAGCCTTTTTAAGACTGCCAATTAAATTAGCAAACTGAAATGTTGGGTCAGTCTCAATCTATTCCTAGTGTAGGTGTAACAATGGATAGCATTCTGAATTTCCAGTCAGGAATACTTGAGTTCAAATCCAGACTCTTACAGTTACTAACTCTGTGACACTGGCAAGCCTCTTAAACTTTCAGTGTCAGCCTCTAAATTTATAAAATGAAGAAAATAATAACAGGTATCTCTGGTTGTGAGAATGAAATGAAATCTAGCGCCAAATGTAAACAAACCAAGGCGATAACTCCTGTTAGTTTTTAGAATCACATAGCTAACTCTGCAATTACTATTATAATTCCTTTGTGGCATCATAACTACCATACTCTGTTCTGTTGAAATTCAGGTTTTGATACAAAATTTCCTCCAATCACACACACACAAAAGGTAGAACCAGAAGCAACGGGGTAAAAATTTCAAAGAAGAAAGTCAAGAGACATTTAAGTGCCTACTTCATGTCAGTCACTATGTTAAGTACTGGACTCTCCTGCAACATACAGAATAGTTTTAGAAAACAATTTAACTATCAGGGGATTTGAAGGAAGTGATATGAAAAACTAGCCATAGCTAAAACAATTGGATGTAGAGGAAGAAAGCTTAGACTTTTCTTAGATCAAACTCTATATTTATTTAAGAAAATTGAGATGCACAAAAATGATGTCTTTTCCCACATACAGATTAATTAATTAATTAAATTGGAAGTCCAAAATAGGCTTCCAATCCCCTTGATTCTCTTTTAAAAACATCTCTTTTCAACAGAGTGAAGAAATGCTTTATTTAATAAACTCATTTCAGAAGCCCAAACAATAACTCTTTTGATCATCTTGTGAAAAGCAGAGAGTCATTCAAATTGAAGTCTTCTAACTTTATTTTTAAGTCATCTTTTCAAAAGATTATGTTGGCTCTGGGAATTTGGTGTCTATAGGATAATTTTCTTTATTCATAAAGTACAGATTATGTTTGAATGGCCATTTCTTTCCCGTATAAGATAACTTGAGATGTTCTGTTTGGTATTGCCTATGAAAGCAACTGCCATTTTCTCATCATATACAGCAAAAAAGTATTTAAAAAAAATTTCTCCCAAGTAAAAACTGTCTCAATATAATAGCAACTGTACCTTCTCCAGTACAGAATCCTTTCCTAAGTAAAGCCATTTTGAAAGATAAGGGAAAAGAATGAACATCCATACCAAAGAAGAAAAAAAAAATTGAAAGTCAAAAACCATTTTTGTCTCCATCTTAAATTCTCATCTTTGTACTTGCAAGTTTTGACCAGTGTCTTGAAGTTTACTTGTGACAGGTTCCAGTGTGAAGAAAGTCTCTTATTTCAAGCCAATTACCTGGCTTTTAAAACTTAACATAAGTTTCATATCACTAAGTCCTGCAGATAGGAGGAATTAAAAATCAGGGAACTTTGAAAGAGAGTCTTGAAATTTCTTCTAGGATATGTTCAGCACATTCACAAACAAAGTAATGGAATATCTAGTATTTGCAACAATATCAACAAGATTAATGTTTTACTTCCCTCATAAGAATTTTAGGAAATAGGAGACAGAAACAGAGACAAAGATAAAGTCAGAGAGAGAGAGAGAGAGAGAGAGAGAGAGAGAGAGAGAGAGAGAGAGAAGGAGTGTCAAAGAGGCAGAGAGATAGAAACAGGGAGACAGAGACAGAGACAGAGAAAAAGAGAGAAACAGAGACAGAAAGTGACAGGGACAGAGAGATAGACACAGAGACAGTCAGGGTGGGGGGCAGAGAGACAGAGAGGCAGACAGAGACAGAGTCAGGGTGGGGGAGAGAGACAGAGACAGTGAGACAGAGACAATCAGAGAAAGAGATAGAGAGAGAGACAGAGACAGAGAGAGACAGGCAGACAGGCAGGCAGACAGACAGACAGACAGAAAGAAACAGGGACAGAGAGACAGAGAAAGAGGCAGAGACAGACAGAGTCAGAGACAGAGTCAGGGTGGGAGAGAGAGACAGAGACAGTGAGTGAGACAGTGAGACAGAGAGACAGAGACAGAGTCAGAGGGGGAGAGAGACAGAGAAAGAGAGAGAGACAGACAGAGAGACAGAGACAGAGATACAGAGACAAAGGCAGAGTCAGAGAGAGAGACAGACAGACAGACAGAGACAGAGGTAGAGAAACAGGGAGAGACAGAGAATGAGAGACAGAGAGACAGAGTCATGGTGGAAGAGACAGAGGGAGGTAGAGATAGAGCTACAGAGACAGTGAGACAGAGACAGAGTCAAAGAGAGAGAGAGAGAGAGAGAGAGAGAGAGAGAGAGAGAGAGAGAGAGAGAGAGAGAGAGAGAGGCGGCTAGATGGCGCAGTGGATAAAGCACCGGTCCTGGAGTCAGGAGTACCTGGGTTCAAATCCAGTCTCAGATACTTAATAATTACCTAGCTGTGTGGCCTTGGGCAAGCCACTTAACCCCATTTGCCTCGCAAAAAAAAAAATTAAAAAGAAAAGAAAAAAAGGGAGAGAGACAGACAGATAGACAGAAAAAGACAGGGACAGAGCGACAGAAACAGAGAAATAGAGACAGAGACAGAGACAGAGTCAGGGTGGAAGAGCCAGAGCCAGAGCCAGAGCCAGATAGAGAGACAGATAGAGACAGAGACATAGACATAGTCAGGTGGGAGAGAAAAAGAGAGATAGAGACAGCAAGACAGTGAGACAATGAGACAGAGGCAGAGAAAGACAGACAGAGAGACAGAGACACAAAGACAAAGGCAGAGATAGAGACAGAAACAGTGGGAACACATTTAGTAAGCACATGCTGTATGAGTTATTTTACAAATATTTCATTTAAACCTCACAAAAACTATGGAAGGCAGGTAGTATTATCATTCCTATTTTTTAGAAGGGCAAATTGGGACAGACAGAGGTTAAGTGACTTGATTAGGGTCATACAGCTATAAAGCCCCTGAAGTCACATTTGTACTCATGCCTTCACGACTCCATGCCTAGCATATTTACTGAACTACCTAGCGGGCTCTATATAAGTCAGTGATGATTCATATTTAATTAATTAGTATCAGAACCCATCCTCCTCATTACTCATTTAGAGATTTTTAAAAATATTTTTATTCAATTTAAGCATACATACAAAAAACAAAAAAAGAAAAAGAAACATTTCCATGTTTCCTGCAAAGAAGACATCAGGTGAAAGCTTTAAGAAGGCAAGGGAAGCTAAGGGTGGAGTTGAGGGACAAGAGAATAATACTTTTTTGAAATCAAAATAAAACCTCAAATTTCCTCTTGCCAAGTTCACCAGCACAAATACAGCTCGGCATATAAACAAATATAAAAATAACAAAAACATTTTGGTATCATCCAGGGGATTTGGTTGTACTGGGAAAAAATGCTGACAAGAAGGATAAAAGATTAAAGAAAGGACCTGATACCAATTCAATGAATTTTCACATAGAGAAGCTGAGGTACAAAAATAGATAATGATTTCCCTGGGGTCACATAAGTAGCAGCTAAAACTCCCAAATATAGAGAATTGGGAGTAGTTTAAAAGAGATGATGATAATGGAATGTATAGAAGTTTATGAAAGTACTGAGGCAGAATTGAGAGCCCAGAACAAAACTTGGGAATATAATGCTTGTCCTTCACGTACAAAGAATACCAGGACATCAGGGAGCTGATACCAGGACAAGCACCTGAATTATATTTGAGTGGGGGGATGTTGAACTAAGTTATCAAGCTCCCTTTCTCCTCCAGAGTCATCTGGATCCAGTGACCAGATACGAATCAGGACAACTGAAGACAGCCTGATGCAAAGCAATCAGGGTTATGTGACTTGCCCAAGGTCACACTCCTTGTAAGTGGCAAGTGTCTGAATCTAGATTCAAATTCCTGTCCTGACTCCAAGCCCAGGGCTCTGTACACTGCTCCACCTAGCTACCCCACCTCTCTTTCTAAGAAAGCAGGACCTGGAGAAAGAGAAAATGCCTTTTTAATTAAGTTTCTCTAGGCAAAGCAGGGCAAGCAATCAAATGTAAACCCCTTGAAGGGAGAGACTATTTCATTTTCATTTTCACTCTGCCCCCTTACTATAGTGTAGGATCTGAAAAAGTACACGTTTTATAAATGTTTGTTGATGTGAATTGAATTGAAGTTATTTAAAAAATAGAAGCTCAATTAAAGTGAATTCATTCTGATTTTAATTATTTCAAACCATTTAGTAGAATATGGTACATTTACCAGTCAGTGATATGAATCCTATTTCAAAGTGTATTAAATTGAAATGAAATAGTCGTCAGTCACTGTAATGGCATCTAAAGTGCAGACTGGTTTCAAGAATATTTGGCAACACTTGATTTTGAGAGCACAGCATCTGAATTTCCAGTTCAGTGAAGGATTGACAAAAATTAGAACTAGTAAAGTCAGCCCACATTGGGTAGAAGGAAAAGACTGCTGAACTTGGCATCAAACCCTATTCATTGGGTAGAAGGAAAAGATTGCTGAACTTGGCATCAAACCCTATTCATTGGGTAGAAGGAAAAGACTGCTGAACTTGGCATCAAACCCTATTCTGATCTTTACTTCATCTTAAGATATTTTTTCATCTGAAATATGAGGATAATAATAATTGCCTTAATCATCTCATATGGATGTAGAGAGGAAATTTGCTTTATATTTTAAACATTATGAAATTGAATTATTATTATTATTATTTTACAATTGTTATGGTCTAAAGCAAAAGCTAGAATTTCAGCAAACATCAAGGCATTATCTAACCTTGATCTTTCTTCAAAAGGTTTCATATTTTAACAAGCCTTATAATCCTAATTGTTGCTTCTATACTATATATACTTCTCTTTTTGTACCCTGTTTATTAGTATTCACATTTACCATATAGGCTTAACTATCATCTCTAAGTTAATAACTCACAGAATGTATATTTAGCTTAAATCTCTCCCCTGATCTTTAGCCTCATGTCACAAACCTCATACTGGACACAAGTTCATTGTCCCAGTAACATATCAAATGCTATATCTAACACTGAACTCAGTTTCCCCCTGAAATCCTCATTCTTCCTCACTTGTTTATCTTTGTTTCAGATATTATCATCCTTCTAGTCTCTGAGTTTTTATATGATCTTGGATTTCACATTCTTTCTCACCCCCATATCTAAATCTGCTTCCAAATCTGCTGTTTTTAACCTTCAAAACTTATAATACACTGGAACACTTCTCTTCACCCAAATAGCTGTCACCTTAGTTCAAAGCCCTCATTACCTCTCACTTTTATTGCAACAATATTTTAATTGGTTTCTATGTCTTAAATCTCTCTACACTGCAATCTATACTAGGAATGATTGACAAAGAGATTTTCTTTAAGTGAAATTATGACTATGTGAATTGCTTTCTCCTTTCAATAAATTCCAGTGTTTTTTTTCTTGTCTGAGTGATACAAAATAAAAAAAAAACAAATTCAACTACCCTAACTGATTTTTTTTTTGTCTTTGCAAGGCAGTGGGGTTAAGTGACTTGCCCAAGGTCACACAGCTAGGTAATTATTAAGTATCTGAGTTCAAGTTTGAACTCAGGTCCTCCTGACTCTCTCTATCCACTGTACCACCTAGCTGCCCCTAGCCTAACTTATCTTTCTTGCTTCATTGGCTATTACCCCCTCTATCATATTCTGTGATTTTAGCCAAGTTGGCCTTCCTTCTGCTTCTCACAGTCTATTTTTCTTTTCTGTGCATATTCACTGGCAATCCCCTTTAACCATATTGCACTTTCACAGTCTTCCATTTCATAGTGTCTTTCCATTGATTTGGTTGTTGTCTTTTGTTCTTGAAGAGGACCACAATGACCTCATTATATTAGAATCAAGTTACAGTGTATCTGGCACTTATTAGACTAATATGAGTTCAGAATATTCTGCCACAGGTCAGGCACCCATAGTCCATGGGAACAGTCGTGGTGGACTCTCTAAATTTGTGCATCCATCAAGTGATTCAATAGTCCATATGAAAGATGCCACCCCCCCCAAAAAAGACCTTCACAATATCAGAAGGGTTTATTATCAGAAATAATATATCAATAGAAATTATATCAATATAAATATTGCTATTGACTATTAAACTATATCATGAGGATAATTTGATTTTTTTCCTTCTGAATGAAGGTGGAAACCTTCCAAATATGTTCTTTCCACCATTGGAAGGTGAACTTACAGAGGGCAGGGAGTGGCTTACTCTTAATGTATGTCACTATTGCTTAATATAGTGCCGTACACATTTCAAAATCTTAATTACTTTTTTCATTCATTCTTTCACCTATAATTTTAAAAGTACTATTCAAAGAACTCTGGGGAAAAACTAGCAGTTCTTGATATCAAAGAATTTATTGCTTTTAAGTATGCTCATAACACTTTCTAATACTTCTCTAATACCTAATACCTATTTATCCCTTCTGAGCCTTTGCATAGACTTTAGCCCAAACCTAAGAAGCTTTCTCATGTCATCTGTTTCTTCAAATGTATAGTTCTACTTCAGTTCAATTTAAATATTCCCTTCTACATAAAGGAATTCATGATCCTTCCAGACACTTATGCTCCTTGATTCTGAAATCATTGTCCATTTACTCTATATTTAGTTATCTGTGTGTATATTGTGTCTACATTAGAATTTATGGATATCAGCAGGAAATGTTTTCAGTTTTGTCTATCACTAGCACTTAGAATAAATGATGAATCAAATAGTAAAACTTTGCTGACTGAATACTTAGTGAATAGCAATATTTAAACATATGTATGGGGGTGGCTAGGTGGTGCAGTGGATAGAGCACAGGACCTGGAGTCAGGAGTACCTGAGTTCAAATGTGACCTCAGACACTTAATAATTACCTAGCTGTGTGGCCTTGGGCAAGCCATTTAACTCCATTTGCCTTGCAAAAATGAAAAAAAAATATGTATGGTAGAAAAATTTTGAATAGAAATCTATGGACATAGATGGCCTTAAACATAAAGAATTAAAATTTATACATTTACATATGTGTATTATATATATATATATACATATATGTATATATATATATAACTTCATAATGTATTAAAATGGTTTAAAATTATGGAGGAAAAATGGATCAAAGAAAAGATTTTTAACAAGATTTTCTAGAAAACATAGAATACAAATGCCAAAAAAATTCAGAATGGTTCAAAATGAAAGTATTTTTTAGAGGTTTGCTTTTGAAGATCCTAGAGGCTTTGTTCACTTGGTTTATTAATTCCAAGGGCCTGCCATTAGGAAGCACTGGTAGCTTTCTCTGGAGTGTTTGGGGCCTGAGTTGACCTTGAATAAAGGGCTGAGCCCTGGGGGAGGAAGTTAATCTGTTGACCCTGCCTTAGCTTGAGGGGTTGGAGGGAGTTGTTTATTGTTTGTTCTGGGCAAAGGGCTCCATTGAAAGCAGGAGGCTCAGGTCCCAGGCACTGCTGGTTGTTCTCTAGGTGTGCTCTGAGACTCTGTGCTGGAACACACCCTCCTGTAGCTCCTCTCTCCTAAGGCCAAAGACTCCTCAGCTAAAGCTGGATCTCCTCCTGCCACTCACCAAAGTCTCTTCAGCTGAGGCTGGTGCTCTGGCTACCTCCAACTGCTGATCCCACCCTGACCCTCTGCTCTCATCTCCAGGTTCAACCAGGGTCTTCTGAGACAGACCTTCTTGGTAGGTGTTCTTCTCCTAGCTTCTCTTTCTGAGTTTAGTGGATTAAATTATTTTGAGGTATCCTTCATGTTGTTTTTGAGGGGAATCAGGAACACTAAACACAATACCTTTTGATGTAGCAATACCATTAATAGGTCTGTATTCTAAAGAAATCAGAGAATGAGAGAGTGAGACAGATAGACAGACAGACAGCGACACACCAGACCTAGATTCAGAGACAGAATGAGCGAGAAAGAGACAAAGACAGATATAGAGAGACAGAGACAGAAAGACAGAGACAGAGAATGTCAAAAATGTGTTTGCATATAATTGAAAAAATACTATTTAAAATTTAAAAAAAATTCTTTTTCAGAAGAAGCAAAAGATAAGAACTTTGAAACTATTCATGAATTTCTTATAATTCAAAGTTTGAAGTTAGGAAGCTCTGCCTATGAATCCTGACTCAAACACAGACTTTATGATACTCAATTGGTCATTTAGCTTCTTAAACTCATTGCCTCATCGGTAAGATGAGGATAATAATAGCACCTGTCTCAAACATATCTTGAAGTGACCAAATGCAATTCTATCTAATAGGCATTGGACAAAAATTAAATTGCTATAAAAACATTTAATAGTAGTAGTAATAATAGTAGTAGTAGTAGTAGTAGTAGTAGTAGTAGTAGTAGTAACTTGTTTTTTTATAAATACTTTAATATCATATTGTAAGGAAGAGTAAAATAAAAATTACCAGAAGTTTTAAAAATATGACAAGTAATTATTAAGTGGACAAATCCACAAATAGCATTGTGAAGGGGCAATACATTTACAATCCCAAGAAATGTAGTTATTATCTGACCACAGTTTGAAACAAACAGAACAAAACAAAACTTTCTTTTTTAAAAAGACAGGGGGAATATTTTCAATTATTAAAAAAAAAAGATCAAAGGGATTAAAGAAGGGGTAATTTGGGAAGAGAGGGGGGAGAAAAGAAAAGCAAGAACAAGAATAAAAAGAAGAAAACAAGGACCAGAAGTACAAGAACAAGAATAACAAAAAACAAACAGAAAGATGAGTAGGAGGGAAGGAATGTGGGAAAGAGGGAAGGAGTGTAGGAAGGAAAGGAAGAAAGGAAGGAAGAAAAAAATGAACTTTACTTCTTTGAATGGAAAGAGAACAAAACTCAGGAGAAAGAGGCAGAAAAAAAGAGATCTAGATCTAGACAGAGATTTTTAAAACTGAGAGTTTAAGCAAATGAAAGAAATTTATGAATTGCCCAATAAATGTGTGAAAATAGTCTAGTAGGATAAAATTAATATATTTAGACTAATCTCAAAAATAAAGTGCCAAGTTAAGGAAAATGTGAAGAACTGAATGTAAAATAAATGAAACTAAAATTATGACCTTCCAAGTGAAAGGATTAAATGATCCCATGAAATGAAGGTGAATAAGAAGATAGGAAAATAGAACATACACACATATATATGTATGTATATATATGTATGCATGTGTGATAAGAGAATTGATAGGAAAACAGAACATACATTATATATATAAGTGTATGTGCACCTATGTGCATGTATGTGTACCTATAAGCAATTGTATATATATATATATATGCACATGAATGCATATATACATATATCTCTATGTATTTTATGTATATTATATATATGTGTGAGGGCATTTGCTTTGTGCATTTCAGAATGCAAAAGAGAATTTTGCATAAATTCACTTAGTTTTAGATGATTGCAGTAAAAGCAGAAATTTGAATCTTGATATCAGAGAAATATGAGATAAACATTGATGATGTAAAGAGAAAGAAAAAGGAAAGATAAAGTTTGCTTATAAGTGCTACAATATTATGCTATATTATTGATAAAATATATTTGATACTATAAATGTTATTGATAAAATATGACTGTTATAAAAAAGCCAAGTTAACTACAAAGGACATATGAAGAGAAATGTTATCTGCATCCATGGGAAAAACCTAACAAACAAGAATATGTATAGAGTGATTTTATATATACATACATGTGTGTCTGATGATGGCCATCTCTAAAGTGGGGGAAGGAGGGAATAAAAAATTTAAAAAAGAAATTGACTTAATAACTTTAAAAGTATTTTAAAGTGCAGCAAGTTGTATATAATATATTTTATTTTCACATGTAATCATATTTTTATTGTTATGAAAATCTTTATTCTGTAAATTAAAAATAAAATAAATATTTTAAATCTATACAGCAACTATAGCATTTATCATCATAATTCAGTTAGTTGAAATGGAAAAGGCAAAGATATGGAGACCTACATAATATTTTAATGTTGATTCTTAGGTCAAGATTAAATTATCAAAAATATAAGGTGAAAATAAAACAACAGACTGTTGAGGATGATTATTAAGTTTTAAACATTCCTTTATCATGTAAGTGAAAATATTGAATAGCACATGTTTCTCAGGATCACACAGAAATGAAAAACAGACCATTTTGGGAAAATAGATTTCATTAATTTAGTTCCTCTGATGTAGATAACGATCTATCTCCATTTGATATAATTTTTGTCCAGGTTCTCTGAAAAATCTTCCATAAACAATATATCCAAAATCTTGGATGGTTTCCTTTTTTCCCCTCCAACAATATAAAAAGTGCTTTATCATCTCTTATTGCAATTTGTCATCTTCTCTTTCCAAACTACAATTCTTTGATGGCATCTTTACTCCTGTCACCAGAGTTTCTCATTGGATATATGTCATTATCTATTTAAGCAAATTATGTATTGTTCTATTTTTCATCTGGATGATTATTGTCTTTAATTCTTTAGAGTAAGAAGCATTATAGCTCTCACTTACATATAGCAATGGTAGAAAATTTGTATTATTGAAAAGATGTTTCCAAACTTTCAAAGGAAGCTTTGGGAAAATTGATGTGTTTGCAATTTCCTTTGATCAACAAGTATATTTACTTTTAGTACACAGTAGTAATATGGAACTGATTTTCCTTCAGTCAAATCTTTCCTAGATATAAATATGATTGGAAAATTTTATGGGATGTTCACTGAATTGTACATTGAAGACTGAGCAATCAACATTTTTCAATTGATTTGGTCTTTCCTCTGTGAATGCACAGACCAAACTTTTGATTATAGATCTCAATTTCTTGAGGTTTGATTCGAACATTGTTTTATATATGTGTATATATATATATATATATATATACACATATATATGTGTGTATAAAACATTTATGCTGCACATATATCTACATGTATAATACATATATTTGATAAATGAAATGGTATGACCTCCAAAAGTAATAAATTCATAATATAAAGTCTGTAAAATCTTTCAAAGAAGAGAGACGAATGCAGTCATTACTATTTTAGGGAAAAGTGAAGAATAAAATAAGTTCAAAGAAATCTTAGCAAAATATTCAAATAAAGTGGTATCCTAATGTGTTAAAAGGAAAAAAAAGTGAGACTCATTACAAACAGAAAAAAAAGGGAAAAGATCTGCCACCAAAAAAAAAGAACAAAGAAAAAAATGAATATAAAGCATTTCAAAAAAAACTCTTCTCCAACAAAGTAACAGAATCACCACAACTGGACTTCACAAGTCCTACTATCATAGATGATAGTCCTTGAGATTATTAAAACAGGCAGAAATTGCTCTAAAAAGAACTAATGTGGAAAACTTAGCCAGATTGACAAGGTCTATGTAGTTACTTCCAGCTACATGTAAGCCAGAACAGAGATCAATTGTGAGAGCATACAGTATTTAATATACAAGGCACTGAAGAAAGGGAGAATACCATGGTTGTGGAAAAATCTCATATATTATTAAAAACAAAATTAGTGATCAACAGAACTTCATAAATTGATGTACTTCCTCTTGATTCTATGCTAAATCTTTTGAGTATCATTTATACATGGATTTAGTGCCTCCTTGATGAGAATATGCAGATATAAAAAAGTCTTGTAGTTTTGTCTTAATCGTTATTGCAGCTTAATATATTAAAGATGTATAAATTAATAAGCTATTAATATCTATTAAAGTTTAAACCTGCACTATAGATTTTTGGATACAATGTATTAGTATGGGAAAAGTAGATTTTTGCAGGAAGTAGTCATCTTTATTGCTTTGCAATTGACTGGAAAGTATTGGGTTGTTCATGGATTATAGATATAATACTATTTTTCCCCAAGCTTAGGACAATGTCTTTTTTTTGTTTGTTTTATTTTGTTTTCCCCAGTAACTTCCCTTTGATTTGTGCTGTGCAAGCAAAGAAAGACATTTTTCTTTGTGGTCTGAGAGAATACTGAATGGAGATGCTATGTATCTGGGGAAATAGAGAAGGAATTCTTGGGCAATAGTTATACTACTTTAAGAAAGATGATCCTGGGGCTGCTAGGTGGTGTGGTGGATAGAGCACCTGCCCTGGAGTCAGGAGTACCTAAGTTCAAATCTGGCCTCAGACACTTTATAATTACATAGCTGTGTGATCTTCGGCAAGTCACTTAACCCCATTGCCTTGCAAAAACTAAAAAAAAAAAAATGATCCTGAGGAAAAGGTATGAACTTTTGAATGAATGATGAGATAATTAGATTTGAACAGGGAGTTAACTGATGGGACAGTTGATAGAAGTGGTGGGATTAAATTCAGGAAAACCTAGGTTCAAAAGGAGTCTCAGACTTACTAGTTATGTGACCCTGGGCATGTTACTTTGCCTCTATATGCTGCAATTTTCTCAACTGCAACATGGGAATAATGATAATAATAACACTGACTTTTCAAGGTTGTTTTTATCAAATAAAATAAATAATTTTTACAAAACAAAATATACATAGTGAGTAGAAATACTTATTACATTCCCCTCTTCCTTCTTATCAACCCCAGAAGGGTTAGAGCTTAATATACCTCTTATTTTTCAGTTACTCTTTATTCTTACATTACTCTTAAATTTCTAGAGAGAACTAAGAGTGGATTTCTCTTCTGTAAATTTATTAGTTCTTTGTTTGAACTCAAATCTGATTTTATTATCAGCCAAAGAGTCTCTAATTTCTGCTTACTGCTTACTTTAATAAATAGTTGCTAAAGCTAATCACCTTGGTCTTGTGGGTAATGAAATATCTAAGTTGGAAGAGTAAGCTAAATATTACCCTCTTAAGATCAATCAAGGAAAGTGACATTGCTACTGGACTCTCTGAAGTATTATAACTCGATATAACTAATATATGTCAAGAGTTGTGTATAGATTACATAATTCTAGTGTAATATCCCTCTTAGAAATAGGTGATAAAAGGAGCAAGTGCCCAGCCGTGCCATGTCACCTGATCACCATAAAAATGAAATTGAAGCCATCCTTGGAAACAGGTGAACAAGCTCTGAGATTAGATATTTATGTAGCACATAGAGGAGCTTAGTTTTCTATGTGGATGCACACATATCATACACAAGTGATTCACACCTGTACAAACATACATGATATACATATTCATGGGCATAGAAGCATTAATTTCAGTTGAACATAGTGCCACTTCACAGGTTCCTTTATTAGTTTCTCACCTCCATACAAGATCATTCACAATTCATTGAAAGATAAAGTTCAAACCCTGTCACTTATTACCCTTTAGCGCCACCTACAGCTTGAGAGAAGAAACATCTCAAAACTATCCAGTCTCTACTGCCCTCTCTGATTTGAGAGGGAGAAACAATAAATTCCTTGTGTTTTTCTGTGAACTTTGTTTTAAGAATAGCCTATCTGAAAGATGATTAGAAAAAAAAAAGAACAAAAACAAAGGCAGAACAATACAAAACAAAATAAAGAAACAAAAAAGAACAGAATCCTCTGGGTGAAGATCTAGGTGATCACCTTTAGCTGTAGGTTGCCTAGATACTTTAGTATGAAAAGAGATGAAATTAGATGAAAGGCGAATGGACAATGCAGACTTCTGTTGAATTAAAAGCAAACTGGGTTTCTCTGTGTTAACTCTAAAATTGATCTGAATTTTATGTCTTATGGGAATGGTATATCACTACAGCTGGAAAATAATATGTTTCTTGGAACATACTCTGGCTGTTCTCTAGACCTGGACCCACCTCTCCTTCCTTTATTTGACTGACATCTCTAATTTCTATTGAATCAAAACTAAAATGCCAAGGTCCACAGCAGGGCCTTATAAGGCAATTTGGTCTAGTAGTACCAAAGCAACCACGGGTGGGATTTGAAATTCAATGAATCTAGAACCTTTTTAGTGGGGAATTAATGTAATGTTTGACTGAATATAGAAGGGTAATTTTTAAGTCAATAATTTGTTATGGCCTACAGATAATGTTATTAATATTCAAATGACCTTTGGCAGAAAAAATATTTCTCTTGCTCTGGTCTCCGGAAACTTTCCTTAATCCATCTTATTTCCAATGAGTTGCCTCTCTTATTTCCTATTTATTATGCACATATTAAAATTTTTTTAAAAGGAATGGGAAGCTCGAAAACACATACATTCATTGGCAATCCTCGTCATGATTTTTTAGTAATCCCAAAGGGAGAGAGAGCTTGAGTTAAGGCTGACCCATATAGGGGCATCTAGGTGACTCAGTAGCAAATGCACCCACCCTGCAGTTGGGAGGACTTGAGTTCAAATGCAACCTCAGACACCTGACATTTGTGTGATCTTGGACAAGTCACTTAACCCAGATTGCCTCGCAACCCATTACCAGTCTTCCTGATTCCTATCAGGCCACTGGACTTATGACTACATTACTTAGGCTCATTATTTAGGACAGCTCCCTCCCTCCCAACTCATAGAATTACCTCCCTGAAGTCATGGTCTTCTTGGAGAAGAGCAAAGGACAAACATTATCCTGAATATAATTTGATTCATATGTTTTTGTTTACATGTTGTTTCTCTCTTTAGATTGTAAACTTTTGTATTGTAAACTGTGGTTTGGCTTTTGGTTGATTTTTTTAGAGTTTAGCAGTGCTTAGTACATAGTAGACATAATGAGCATTTTTGAATTATTGATTGACTGATTAATACTTTCCAGAATCCTATTTAAAGAAATGGGTCAAAAGAGTTTGACATTATTTCAATAGCTAGGGATGAGAAGATGAATTATTTTGCCTAGCCTTATGTTGGTGAAGACAGAAGAGAAGAGCAGTTTTGTAGGGTGCAAGGAGACTTGGGGAAAAGTTGTGAGTTGTTTTGAATTCATGAGTTTCCCCATTCGTGGGCCTTCCTATTAGTTTTCTATGAGTGTGTTCCTCCTCTTTCCCTCCAATACTGATTACATTGTTGGGATAGTTTTAATGGGACTGATTGAGATTTACAGGTGGATAGTGGTGATCAATGTTCTGAAACAAAAGAATATTTCAATGTTGATTTTATTACCATCACTTTCTAAAGACAGACATAACTACCTAAAACTTAATAGAATTTACCTGACTTCAAAGTTTAACTGAGGTGGTAACTGTTGACTGATTTGTTTGAGTGAATTTCTAAATCAGCTTTATTATTTCTACTTAATTAATATGAGCATATCAAGTAATAAGCTACAGCTCTGGTATTAATGATTAGTCTGCAAATTCCAGTTTTATCCAGTGTTTACTGACCAGTTTATAATTTTGTCTGATACAGATCTTCCCCTTCCTCTATTTGTTCTTTGATTCATAAATCTTTACGTCTTCCTTCTGCCCCTATGAAATTCCACTGTATTTATCCTGTCTAGGTAATTAAAACTTAGATAACATTGCTAAAACTGCTGACTGGGGCTTATTGACTTTTGTTTTTCATGAATCTATACTCTGAGCTTGTTATAAATGTAATAAACTGGTTTTTCTTGCAGAGTTCTACATCTTAATAGTTATTTTTGTTTATTTTATTTTTATTGGCAGCAGTACCTAAAAATGAATCTTTCAACCACTTTTTATGGCAGTTATTATGGTGATTTAGTTTCATAAGAATAGGAAAGATACCAGTGGGTCATCAAAAGAATATAGTGGAGAGTTGTAATGTATTCTTCCTTTTCTCACCCCTATTCCATGTTGTTGTTAAATCATTTTTCAGTAATGTCTTTATGAACCCAATTGCAGTTTTCTAGCAAAGATCATGGAACAGTTTACTATTTCATTTTCCAATTCATTGTATAGATGAGGAAACTAAGGAAAACATGGTTAAGTGACTTGCCCAAGGTCACATGGTTAATAAGTATCTAGGCAGAATTTGAACTCAGGAAGATAATTTTCCTGAATCTAGACCAAGCACTCAATACACTGCCCCCACTCCACACATACATACACTGCATATGTATAGATAAATGGCAGTTTTCTCTTTCTGAGAACCATAAACTTGACAGTGGAGATTGGTGTAAGTATCTCAGCACAGAGATTAAAACTGAGAGCCTTTGCTAAGCCCTGGGCTATCTAGGCATAAGTATGATAGTAATTATATAATCTTACAAAAATATTTTCCTTCTCTATGTGTTCATTTGTTCATCTATAAAATGAGGGCCTTGAACAAATTTATCAAGATTTCTTCTAGCTCTAAAATTCTGTGATTTCATGACTTTGTATCTGGCAGTCAAAATTGTACTTTCACATTGAAGGTCAGTGTCATAAAAATCTCTGGGCCTTAAAATGAAGGTCTTAGATTTTATTAATAACAGTAGCAACAACACCAAATTTAAAAGTAATTTAGGACTTATAAGACCCCTTATATATTTAAATTTCATAGCCTAAGAATTCTAGTAAACTGATAGAAGAACCATTTGCATTTAACAAAAAAAGAGTCATAAATGAAGTTTCCAGTTGTGAACCAACTTAGAATCTCAAGTTCATATAACATCAGTAGTAATAAAGATCAAATAAGAAGCTAAGATTGATGAGTCTAAATGCAGTGCTTTTTCCACATTATTACAAAACTTAGGGCCAATTTCAGTTCTATTCATTTATGAAACTTTTCTAGAATTAAAGTAATTATGTTTTTTTCTTGCTATAATTACTATGCATTTACTTCTCTGTGTATACATATTAAGCATCAACATCACCACCAACTCAAACTATAAAAGGTTGTAAGATCCACTGACCATTTTGAATTCAATAAAATGCTAACTTGGGACTAGCATATTTTTTTAATTTATGAAAGATTTTATTTATTTTGAATTTTTCCCCCTAATCTTGCTCCCCCCCCACAGAAGGCAGTGTGTTAGTCTTTACATTGTTTCCATGCTATACATTGATCTAAATTGGATGTCTTGAGAGAGAAATTATATCCTTAAGAAGAAAAAATTAAAATATAAAAGATAGCAAGAAATAACATTTTTTTAAAATTAAAGGTAATTGAACTCTACAAACTCCATAATTCTTTCTCTGGATACAGATGGTATTCTCCATTGCAGATAACCCTGAATTATCCCTGGTTGTTGCACTGATGGAATGAGTAAGTCCATTAAGTTTGGTCATTACCCCCATGTTCCTGTTAGGGTGTACAATGTTCTTTTGTTTCTGCTCATTTCACTCAGCATCAGTTCAGGCACATCCTCCCAGGTTTCCCTGAATTCTCATCCCTCCTAATAGCATAATAGTGTTCTATCACATGCATATAGCACAGTTTCTTAAGCCATTCCCCAACTGAAGGACATTCACTTAATTTCTAATTTTTTGCCATTACAAACAGGGCTCCTGTGAATATTTTCGTGCAAGTGATGTTTTTACCCTTTTTCTTAATCTCTTCAGGGTATAGACATAGTAGTGGTATTGCGGGATCAAAGGGTATGCACATTTTTGTTGCCCTTTGGGCATAATTCCAAATTGCTCTCAAGAAAGGTTGGATGAGTTCACAGCTCCACCAACAATGTATTAGTGTCCTAGATTTTCCAAATCCCTTTCAACATTGATCATTGTCCTTTCTGGTTATATTGGCTAGGGACTAGAATATGTTTAAAAACTTTTAATGAGAATTTTAATTTAAGTATCTATTTAAATCTAATCATCCTACTTTTCTACTTAAAAAAATTAAAGGAGGAGACCAAAGTTGAATAGAGGGATGTGAGGATGGAAAAATGGTAAGACTGAACGTTGGAAAGAACCATGACATGTTATTATTCTGCTACAAAGATCACTTTATATATACCACATATATGGAAAAGAAGATCTCTTTGCTAATGTTGGACCTGCTATTTATTCTTTATATTCTCTAAGGGTCTCAATTTTCTCATACTTAGACTATTGAATCAGAGGACCATTCATCATCTTTTTCTTTTTTTGGGGGGGGGGAATGTTGGGTTTTCTTTGCAAGACAATGGGATTAAGTGACTTGCCCAAGGTCACACAGCTAGGTAATTACTATGTGTCTGAGGCCAAATTTGAACTCGGGTGCTCCTGATTCTAGGGCCATTGCTCTATCTACTGCACCACTTAGGTGATGGATCATCTTTCCACATATAAATCTGGTTCTTATGTTTCTAACCAATGACTAGAACAAAACTGAGAAGGAAATTAGAAGTAAGTTTATATAGATCAATTTACATTAACTGGTAAGAAAATTAAGTATAGAAGACCTTGGTCACTTTAATAATGTTTTAGGATTAAAAAATAAATTAATTCTCATTATCTAAAACAAATTGATCAATTTTTGAATCAAATTTAATCTGGCTTTGAATATCACCTCCCCCCCATTTACTAGCTGTATGACCTAGAACAATTGACATCGACTCTGTGGGACTCATTTTCCTTATATGTTTGATCAGATAAAGGGAATACATATTCTCCAAGAAATCTTTCAAATCAAAATCTATGAACCTAAGAAGTTCTTTGCTACTTTTTGAGAAGTCTGGGCATATTATTTTCCCCAATTTCAATTTCATTTTTAAAAAAAGTAGAATAATAATAATAATAATTATTATTATTATTTATTTTTGCAAGGCAGTGGGTTAAGTAATATGCCTACGGCCACACAGCTAGGTAATTATTAAATATCTGAGGCTGGATTTGGACTCAGGTCTTCCTGACTCCAGGGCCAGTGCTCTATCTACTGTGCCACCTAACAGTCCCAAAAGTAGAATAATTATTTAAGGATTTTTTCTTCTTTCCTTAGAAAACTCAAGTTGGAAGGAATTTGAGATGTAATCTAAACAAGAGTTGAATTTTTTTCTTTTGTTTCATGGATGTTTTTGTCACTATGAACCTCTTCTCAAAAGAATATGGGTATGTGCATTTTGTGTTTGTGTGCGTGTGTGTGTGTGTGTGTGTGTTTGTGTGTGTGTGGTGTGTAATTACAAAGAAAGTCAGTTATTTTAAAATATAAGTTTTAAAAAATTATATATCCACATATGCAATTATTCATATGCTTGCATATGTCTATATATATCCACATATATAAATAAATATGCACAGTAAATATGTAGAGATATTTGTATATAAAATGACCATGAATCCCAGATTAAAAATACCTAAAGTTAATCAACCACTACCAGAATAGAATATCCTTTATAGACATTCAAAGAAAAAGTCTGGCAAAGGATCCTTATATAAATACAACTAGAAATAGAGGTTTAACAGTTATATAGGAGTCAGCTCAAACAGATTCATGAAAGCAGGTAGATAAATTTTGAATCTGAACATTTACAACTTGAACGTCATTAAATGTAAAAATCAGGGTGTTTGGATTGTTTAGATTTAGGAAAATTATAGAGAAAAATATTAATAATGCAAATTAATCTGGTTGTTACACTTTCACTACCCCTGTATATAAATCTCTTAGTTCCAAAGTGGTCTATAGAAATGGGAGAGCAGAGCAAGTTTCACTAAGTTATACTTTTTCTCAGAGGTACCTAAACCTTTTACATAGTTATCATAAGATAAATGAATGTACTATATATTGCTTTTCTCAGAGCTATTGAGGGTAGATATCATTTATAATATCACCATTGAAGTCACATAAGTTTCCATTAAATTAGAACATTACCAAGGGAGTAAAGTAGTAAAGTAAATGTTCTTGAATCAGGAATATGTGCAAGAATAAATATGTGTATATGTTTATCTCTCAACCTATATTTATTTTAATATATATGTAAACCATAGATATATATGATATGTGTTATGTATATATATGTATTGCATGCATATGCACATGGCACATACACAGAGATAAGTACATTCATATATTTGTTCTATTTGAATAAAATTTGCATATTTATTTTAATCTCTTCACTAATTAGCAAGCTGTGACCCTTTGATTATGAGTTAAGTCATCTAGAAGTGGGATACAACTTTGGAAGGTTGACTACATTTCAGGCTAAGGTTGTCTGGATCAGCTCTGAAACATATTATAGGGGTTTAGTCTGGAGAAGAGATGATTTGACTTTGTGGGGAACGGTAGTATGAAACTATTGATTCACTACTGGAAGCTTATACTATTGGAAAGATTTCAATGGAGAAGAAGAATTAAGTTTATTCTGCAGGGCTCTACAGGAAAAAAAAAGAAAAAATAGGTAGAAAATTGTGATAGATTTCCATTTAAAATAAATCAAATTCATAATGATTATAATTCTTTACTAGTGGAATAGGTAACCTTAGAAGCTAATGAGTTCACATTTAGAGAGGTCTTCAAGAGGAGACTTGAACACAAATTTGGGGGCATATGTAGAAAGAATTTCTTTTTAGGCTCAGATTAGATTAAATGGCCTCTAAGATTACTTTCAATTCTGACAAAGCTGCTCGAAGACAGGGATTCTCTTTTGCCTCTCTTTGCACAGTATCAGATTCAGAGTAGGCATTTATTAAATGCTTATTGACTTCTGGAAGTGGTACCTAAGTTATTCTAAAAAGAAATTGATTCTACTGTACTGGTAAGTTGTTCTTTGGAAATAAGATACAGCATTTGGGTGGTAATATCTGAAGTTTTCTATGAAACACTTTGGCTTTAGACATTTGATTGAAAATTATAATTGAATTTTAAAGTGCAGTGTTACCTAATGAAAGAATTTATGATGCAGATATATTGCATGCAATTAAAGCAAGTATTCAGTTTATAAGAACAAAAACATAAGATTTTTTTTTGACAAATGTTCATTCTTATGCATATGTTTTCAAGAACATGAATTTGCTGCAAGTTTATGCTAAATATGTTTCCTTGGAGGATTTTAAATAGTTTAAAAGGATATTATAGTGGAAGGGGAACTGCACTTGAATTTAAAAGATCTACTAAACACTAAAATTCCAGTTTCAACATATAATAGTTATATGGCACTTTTAAAATATAGTACTGCATGACTCAGTTTTCTTATCTGAAAACTGGGGATACTAATATTTTCATTATATATTTCTTAATGATGATTTCAAGATAATGAAGATAATATGTTATAATAACATATAAGAAGTGGAAGAGATTAAGAAAGGGTGGAAAGAATACAAAAACTATCAAAGAAAGACCTTAACATCACTGATAAATATAATGCTATGAGTACTGATCTAGATTCAAACCTAGAATAAAGATAAGTAGCCTTATGCTATGGGAAAATGGAATTCCAGCTGGGTTACCTAAAATCTAAAAATATGGTGTTAATAAAGTACTATATTCAATATGATGGAAAAATTAGAAAATTCAACAGTGTCCACTCTATTGTAAAAGATAAATTGATGCTCCAATTCTAAAGAAGGATAATTACAAAAATCTTCAAATTATTAAATATGTGCTCATTTCATGCAACAGCAAACTTATGTTTAAGACTTAGCATGCTAGACTTCAGCAATATGTGAACTTAGAATTACCAGAAGAGCCTAGTTTTCAGAGGCAGAAGAACTAGAAGCCAAATTGTCAACATTTGCTTCATTATGGAGAAAGCAATGGAGTTTCAGACAAGCATCTACTTATATATCTTAATCACACTAATGTTTTTGACAGTGTGGATCACAACAAAATGTGAAAAGTTCTCAGAGATGGGAATCATCTCAGTTATCTCCTGAGGAAACTATATGTGGTTCAAAAAATAGTTAGGACTTAACACATAACAATTTATTGGTTTAAGATTCAAAGAACTGAAATAAGGCTTCATGTTATTACCTTATTTATTTAAATTATATGCAGAATATAACATATGAAATTCCTGACTAGATAAACTGAAACCTGGAATTAGGATGACTAAGAAAAATTACAATCTCGGATATGCAGATAATAACACTCTGATGGCAGAAAGTGAAGAATTAAGAAGCCTCTTAATGTGGGTGAAAGATGGAAGTGCAGGGGCAGCTAGGTGACACAGTAGATAGAACATCAGCCCTGGAGTCAGGAGGACCTGAATTCAAGTACAGCCTCAGACTCTTAATAATGACCTATCTGTGTGACCTTGGGCAAGTCATAACCCCATTGTCCTGAAAAAAAAAGAAAAAAAAAAGAAAGAAAGAGGAAAGTGTGAAAAAAAAAGAACCCTAAGATCATGGCAACTGGTTCCAAATCTTCATGGCAAACAGAGGAAGAAGAAATATAAGTTGTTTCAGTTTTTATATTCTTGATCTCAAAGACTACTGCAGGCAGTGACTACTACCATGATATTTAAAACGAACAAACAAAACCACTTGCTCCTTGGAAGGAGTGCTTTGGAAAATTTGGACAGTGTACTAAAAAGCAGAGACATTACCTTACTGACAAAGATCTGTTATTAAAAAACAAATATTCACATAGCTGAACCTATGATTATTCTAGTAGCAATGTACATCTGTGAAAATTAGTTAATAAGGAAAATTAAGCTGCAGAATAGACATTTTTGAGTTGTGGTGCTGGAGAAGACTTTTGAGAATCCCTTGGACAACACAGAGATCAAATCAATCATTTTTAAAGAAATAAATTCATGTGATTCACTGGAAGGTCAGATACTGAAATTGAAGGGTTTTTTTTAGGTTTTTGCAAGGCAAATGGGGTTAAGTGGCTTGCCCAAGGCCACACAGATAGGTCATTATTAAGTGTCTGAGAACGGATTTGAACTCAGGTACTCCTGACTCCGGGGCCGGTGCTTTATCCACTGTGCCACCTAGACGCCCCGAAATTGAAGATTAAATACTTTTGTCACATAAGAATACGTGAGTATTCATTGGGAAATTTGTATTGCCTGGTATTGCCAAAGATGGAAGGCAAAAGTAGAACAGGACAGCAGAGCATCCGATGAATTGATAGTGTCATGAATATGACAAATATGAACTTGGGCAGACTGAGAAATAGTGGAAAGTTGAAGGGTCTGATGGCATAAAGTTCATGAGGTAACACAGAATCAAATATAACTGAATGATTGAACAACAAGAACAACAGGGAGAACAACAGAAGAATATTGGCTCTGGAATAAATCAAAACATCAGCTATCAAATACTACTTCCGATACTTTCGAGATGTATTACTCTGGGTGATTGACTTATTATCTTTCCACTTCAATTGATTTATCTTTGAAATAGAGATAATTATATCATCTATCATCTGTTGTTGCTGGGAGGGTAAAATGAAATTTTATTTATTATGTATTTTCCTATATATGGGCTAGATATAAATGCTAGATATCATCAGCTCTATTATTTTAAACCTAAAATCCAATAGACATGTATTATTATTAATATTAAGCCTAATGTTTTTGAATGTTGCAGTGACTAAAAATATAGTAATTCTCTCAACCATTTTTATAGTAAATGAATGGGAAAATATATACTGGATAAACATATTTACTTAACAAATATATTTATGTGTACAGATAATTACACATATATTCATACATATCTCAATGTGTGATCACCATAACTATGATAGGATATATGTGCATATGTGTACTACAATGTATTGTAATATATTACATGTGAATTAATGACTAATCTGGTTTCTCTCTTCACCTTCCAGCAAATATGAATCATCAAGCATAAATGATCAAAAGTGATAGGTAGATAGATAGATAGATGGATAGATGGATGGATAGATAAATAGATAGGTAGATATGTGAGAGAAAGAGAGAGAGAAAGAGATACACAGATTTATTAGTGTGAAATAACCACTGATTGATCCTTTGAGATACTGTTAAATTAATATGAATGTATTATCTTATTGGATAATACATTTCTTACTGAAGTCCTATCCAATGCTGTAATACTATGGTTCTATGATTTCTCTAAACATGGGCATTCTGTCTCTACAAGGATATAAATACCCATATTTAATTAAGAAATTTCCCTGACATTGACATCTAGAACCCATCTTTGTTATAGTTCCATTATTTAAATGTTGAAAATTTCCATAAGTATTTGGAGAAAATGTATGATATTTTTACCTGACATTTCATCATAAGTTTATATAAGCACAATTATTTTTCTTGTAGGGCCCAAAAACAAACTGACTGCATTAACTTTCTTAAGACATTTCTCAATTTCAGTCACCCTTCCTCACATCAAAATGAGACAAACAAGATGTTATCCAAATCATTTTCAGTTTTAATTTCTAGGATTATAAATTATTTTGTTCAAAAATGAGCCCATAGTAACCCTCTAGTATTTAGATTATAATTCCTAAAGGAAATTATTTAGAAGTAACTGAAATAAACATGTTTGGGAATATCCTTTGCTGGTGGCTTGCATTTAACTACATTCTATTAGAGTTCAAGAACCCATGAAGATAGATGCATGTCAAATCAAAAGTCAGTATCTCCTCCACTGAAGGATATTGACCATAACCCCTCAATAATTTCATAGATAACCTTTTGAGAGTTTTCATTGCTGGAAAAAAAGGAAGAAAATCATTGCACTGTAGTCAATTTGGTGATGAATTTTTCTGGAGCTAGCCAGGATGATCTAAAAAGAATAGATATACATAATTGAAGTCTTTTGATGCTAGTAGATTTTGTCAAAGCATGTAATCTGTTAGCATTGTCTTTGGGCATCCAGGTTCACCTCCCTACCATGGTATTACACAGAAACAGGATTGATTGATGTAGAAGAAAAGTTTTTGAGACCCACCCTGATGCGCTAAATTCCAAAAGAAGATAATCAGGACTATAATTGGAATTTTTCATTGAAAACATATTAATGAACATTCATTAAAATGAGATTTCTTGTGTTTGCAGCTGTTTCCAATTACATGATTATAGCTTACAAAGTCAACAATTGGGGGCACATTTTCAAAATGTATGGAAGAGAATGATAAAACCATACAACTGTAAAAAAGAAAAGAAATCCATGCTCTGCAATGCTAAGAAAGCTTGAATGAGGTTACAGACAATAGCCATTAAGGGAATTCATGCAGAACCATGCCCTTTAGCAGGACACTTATTCTAAATGATGAGATTCCTTAGAGGGCTCCTGTTGCCATGTGACTCTTTAAATTAACAAAGGTCAACTTTATAGTTTCTTCAAAAGGTACATCTTGAAGATGAGAGTTTGATGTTTCTGTTTTAATAAACCCTATCTTTTCAAAAAAAAATTTGCCCCAAATTCCCTAATAATCTTTGAAAGAAAGAGAGCCTGTGGTACAAATTCATCATCAGTTAGTTGTTTATTTTTTCTTCATTTCTTTGTGTCCCTTAATCACGGATAGCATTGTGTTACATATACTTCCTGGGCAGTGTGCAGAAATAGTAGCAGCAGTAAGCAATAGTTATAGTAGTAGTAGTAGTGGTAGCAGTAGTAGTAGTAGTCATAGTAATAGTAGTAGTAGTAACAACAATAACAACAACAACAATAATAATAATAATAATTTATATCATTTATATCATTTTTGAAGTTTTTACAAGCATTAGAGGAGATTCAGAAAGATTGTTACTTGGTCAGAGTTAAATAGCTTGGAAGTATTGAATTGGATTTGAACCCATGTCTTCCTGACTCCAATTTCAATACTCTTTTTACTATTCAACACTGCATTTTTGCTCACATAATACTGAAATGACCTTCCAATATGTCCCTCAATTGTTTCCTCTTCTCTCACCTTCTCTGGGTCTTGATCTAAATGCTTTCCTATACCTGTAATGTCTATCTCATCCCCTCCTTTATTTGATTAGGCATCTTTTAAAGCCAAACTCAAAAATGCCTCATCATGAAGCTTTCCCTGATACCATATTAATACTTTAAATGCCCTTCCCTTCCTTTGATCATTCCTCACAGAATTATGCTTGTATCTTCTTAAAGCATTTATCATAGATTATTATGAAATATCAACATGTCTTATATAGTCAATCAATAAGTATTTATGAAATACCACATGCAACCATTAGGGATAGAAGAAAAGATACAATTGACAGTCTTAATGTTCAAAGGGCCCACATCCTAATAATAAGGGAGATAATACATTAAAAATGAATAACATAATAAATGAAAGGTAATCTTAGAGTAAAGATGCTAGTAACTGAAAGGACTGAGATAAGGAGAAGGTGAGATTTGAGTTGGATCCTGGAGGAAAAATCAACAACTTTTAGATAACTTGTTATATCTTCAATTATTTTGTATGTTTATATATAATATATTTATATTTATACATTTGTAAATTAGTAATAAGTAAAAGCAGACAAAAGTAAACCTAGATGAGCTGAAAGATGCCTTAGAGAAGGATAGAATGAGATGCTATATGAAGTTGGAAGGAGAAGCTTGCAAATAACCTTCACTGTAGTCACAGAAGTCTCATACTCTCCTCCTGAATGAATCTTTTTTTTTTCTTTAGTCAAGCACAGAATAGTGTAATTTGTGGACAAGGGTGATAAACTTGTTCATCTGATCCAGAATGGCAATTACTTCTAGGTTCTCTCCTGAAACCCGAAGTATTTCTTGTGTCTTAATCCATATTTCCAGGTGATATAACATCTTGCAGGTCTAGGAGACAACCAGTGACTCTTCAAGTAACTTATTAGATTGCAATAGAGAACTGAATTTTCTGATTTTTCATCTCCCTCACTGCCTAGACAAACATTCAATTGAATTTAATATAACATGGTCTCCTTCTGGATGTATTATAGCTTTACCATATTATTTGTAGCTTCCATCTTCTATTCTTATTCTCCACTTAAAGATCATTAGTGAGGAGAAGAAATTGTGGAGTAACAGGGCTAAGTATGAAATTTTGCCTCTGTAGATTTTGGGGGAGTTTGGTAGGGGTGGTTATGCAGTGTAGTTTAAGTGAAAAGTACCCTGGACTAGGACTGAGCTTGTGAAAAATCCTCAATTGATCATGGTTTTCATGAACTGTTAAAGTGAATATGTTTCATTTTACATATTATATAATTGAGTCATATACTGTACAATGAAAGACATTAAATGATTTCAACACCCTTAGAAATAGTGAAGTTTAGAGGTAAAAAGCTAAGATAAGATGATCACTAAAGTCCCATCCAGAACAAAAATTCTGTGATATCACTTTTTCTAGGCTAACTTTTCAAATCAATGCTCACAGATTTATAATTTAGGTCACCACAGGGGTCAGCTAACTGTGAAACACACTTGCTCAAAGCAAAACTATTTCTAAGACAACACAATAGTAACAATGACTGTAAAGTTTCTCTATTTCCACCTTCCCATAGAATTGTTATATACTCCCTAATAAATAAGACAGTGTCCACAGAAGAACAGGCAACCTAGAGCCTCAGGGTCATCTTGGTCTGGTGTTGCCAAGGCAACCTCAAGTGAGACTTAAAATTCAAGAAGTTTCATTTATTATATATTATATAACCTTAAAATAATGTTATAAATATCTAAATAGCCCTTGGCAATAAAAGGTTCCCCACCCTTGGTAAGAGGAGCATAGAATTAGGTTACATTTGTAATAAATTATGTATACATGTAGACAGGACAACATATGTCTCTAATAATGCAGCATCTGATGTCTATCCAATATAATCCATTCATCATTTATTAAGTGCTTACAACATGCCAGACATTATATTAAGAGCTGGGGATATAATTGATAAAAAGAAAAGAAGGCCCTGTCCTCAAAGTGTTTATAATCTCAAGAGGAGAGATGCAAAAAAGGATCAGAAAAGTTCCCCCAGAACAGGGGCAACTTATTAAATGGAGTTGAAATTAGGCAGAACAGCTTTTGGAAGGAATGAGTTGATAATGGAAGGCACCGGAAGGAGTCTGGTATTTTATCCTCGGAAGCTAGAGGCTGAGGGATGTTTTGTCTTTCAAGTTTTGAGTCAACTTGAGTGATGCTATCCTTTCATTTCTTATGGTGTCCTAACATTTTCCCTGGTAGATGCAATTCATCTGCTAAGTTGCTCTCTCTCTTGGATTCCATGGATCTGTTAAAATATCTTATGCCAGGCAAATTCCTTGAAGCTGTTTGTTTACTTCACTTTCTGTGTCTATTCTTCTTTCAGGATGCTACTGAGTATGAACATAGGGACAAAGGGTTATTGGGATTGAAGAAAATAACCTCCCACTCAGCTAATCTTTGTTAGAGGTATGTATATGATTCCCAAGCCATTAAAACACTCCATATTTCAAAGATCTTGATTGGACTCAGCTCAGGACTGTCAGGCCTACTTTTTAAGGACTTGATCAATCTTTCACTAATTAATGGCTTCCAATTCCCTGAGGAATAACTCCTTCACATTTCATAAAGTTAGAGAAGACCTTGCCCTTTATTTTTTAACACATTAGCATTTGCTATCTGAGTCTTTCTGTAATCATATCACCTGATGTGATTCTATTAAAATAGAAATTAAATATTGTTTCCAATTCAGATTGATAATCTTAAATTAATAGGGATGGGTAGAAGAAGAAGAAATGAGGGTTCAGCGACAGCTGTCAGAGAATGATGACTATCCTTGTATTCAAGAGATATCATGGAAGAGAGAGAGATTGGGTCTTGCTTTTCTGATTTCCTGAGGGGATTAGTAGGAATTTGGAAAGATTCAGATTTCTACTTCATAGAAATTTAAAATAGTGGGGCAGCTAAGTGGTGCAGTAGATAGAGTACTGGCTCTGGAGTCAGGAGGACTTGAGTTTAAATTTGACCTCAGACACTTAATAATTGCCTAGTTATGTGACCTTGGGCAAGTCACATTAACCCTACTGCCTTAAATAAAATTAAAAAAAAAGAAATTAGAAATAGTCCAAAATGGAAAGGGCTACATGGGGGTGGTTGGTATCATTGCATAGTATGGTATGCACCATGGTATAGTGGCATAGTTGCAGTGAATTCTTATTCACCGTAGGGTTTCAAGTGGACATTGTCATCATCTTGGACTATTCATCTAGGAATAACACATAGAGACCTCTGAGGATTTGCTCAACTTTGAATTCTTGGGTTCTGGAAATTTAATAAGGGACAAATAAGAAAATTGTTAAACAGGGATAATATCAAGGCCTCAATGTGGTCTAGTCACTTGTTGAGTACCTAGGAATTCAGGGGAACAGTGCTGATGAACCTCCTGGCTATTTTCAATGTCATATCATTGATTTTTCTCCTCCTGATGGTGTGGTTAGGTTGTGCTCTGTCCACTTGGAGGCAATTATTACAAAGATGCAATCATAGATCCATTCAAACATTATTTGTAGCAATAAATAACCAGTACATGGTTGAGACAAACACTGAAATGAATAAATTGAAAGTGCGAGTGACTGTGGGGGTTGAAGAAGGAAGAATTTATGGTTTGAGTATCATTGGGTTTAAACCATCTGCCTTTTATCTACGTGATCAGCAAAATGGTTCAAAAACTTGCAATTATATAATACTTTAAGTTTTGCAAGGTGGCTTTATAGATGTTTCTCATTTAATCAACAACCACTCAATAAGATTTTCCAGTTGACAAAACTGAGGCTCAGAGCAATAGTGACCTGTATAGGGACTGAGGCAAAATTTTAACTCAGATCTTAACATGCCAAGTCCAGTACTCTGTCTACTATGCCTTCTGCCTGCCTGTAAGTAACTCCATATCCTTTTGCTGACATGATAGTTAAAAACTGGAAGAGATTTCAGACTTAATTCTGATACTTCATTTTATAATACAAAGAGATAAAAGTACTTTCTTTCTCAAGGTCATTCAAATAGTAAAGATATGTGTGTGTGTGTGTGTGTGTGTGTGTGTGTGTGTGTGTTATTCAATGGAAATCTCTCTTGTCATATAGTATATAGTCCTATTTCCTGGATTTAAACTGTGAGTGATCTCAAATAATTTATATGACTTCTTGGATTCACTTTCCTTATTTGGAAAATGAACAGATCAAACTACATAAATTCTATGTCCCTTCCAGACTGAATCCCTAAGAAGTGAAGTCAGAGTTCCAAAGGTTCTCTGAAGACCAATCCATTGCTCTTATAAGTGTACCTTGCTGTCCCTTAAATGATATCTGATAATCATCATCATGATCATCATCAAATTTCTTTTTACTTATCTTACTTTTTGACCCTAAAAGACTCCTCAGGGACACACACACACACACACACACACACACACACACACAAACACATATATGATGTAATGCAATATACTTCACTAAAACTAAGGGCAGACAATGGGAGACTAATGATTGATATTTTCAGGTCATTCTTACGCACTTCTTTAAATGTTGCAACTTGACTTCATTTACCAATAGGCAGCTCTCCTAAGAACTTTTTCTTCATCATGTCCTAAAAAACTCTTGCATCCTGGGACATCACCTGAGCACTGGAATTCATTTCTCAATAGTGCCCTCAGCACCAGAATCCCCTCTCTCTGATTGTATGATTTCTTTCAGTACCTATATTTAAGGAGGGTATCTAGACCAACTGGCTCTTCATTTCTTACCAGCCTTCTGTATTACCTTTTCTCTACTGAATACCTCCCCTTGACTCTACTGTTTTTCAGCTTCCTCTTTTAAGTTTTCTTCCCATGTTAGAATGTCAGCTCCCAGGGGCAACTAGGTGACTCAGTGGATAGAGCACTGACCCTGGAGTCTGGAGGACCTAAGTTCAAATTTAGCCTCAGACATAATTACCTAACTGTGTGACCTTGGGCAAGCCATTTAACCCCATTGCCTTAAAAAAAAAAAAAAGGCCCAGAATGTCAGCTCTTGGGGGGTAGGAACCATCATTTAAAAAAAATATATACATATATATATATATAATTATATTTTCCATTTTTAATACAGTTCCACATATAATAAACCCTTAACAAATGCTTATTGACTGATTCCTGATCCTAAAAAGGTAATGAGTGAATGTGAGCATTGGTTAAGCCACTAGGGGACCTTCATGCTGGTAGTCACTAGTGTAAATATGTCTTCTTCCTACATACAAGAGAGATTATCATGGAGGAGAGAAATTTGTCGAGGTGTCACTCCAAACTTCTTCATTGGCTTGTTTAAAGTGTATAGTGTGTTTTATCCTATTATCTCTGCTTTGTGGTAGAAACAGCAGTTCCCTTTATTCATGTTTCCTTTTAAAAATTATAGATGCTAATCAGATTGCTGTCCTTTTCTCCTGTATTTAAGGAGTATTAGTCTATCTTAGCCATCTTGTATGGCATAAAATAAATAGTTCTGAACTTGGAATCAAGAGTGCTTAAGTTCAAAAA
This sequence comes from Macrotis lagotis, assembly GCF_037893015.1. NCBI lineage: Eukaryota > Metazoa > Chordata > Mammalia > Peramelemorphia > Peramelidae > Macrotis > Macrotis lagotis. The sequence goes on from NC_133658.1 coordinate 67,962,473, forward strand.
TCAAGCTTTATTTATTTGGTAAAATGTGTTTCCTCAATGGGTCTCAGTTTACTCACCAGTAAAAGGAAAAGGGCTAGTCTAGATAACTTCTAAGATTTCTTCTCGAGCTAAATCTACATCAATGTATAGGAAGATATTTATTATCTCATGGTATCTACTTACTCTGCCTTCTCTATTTCTGTTAAACATCACTAGTGATAGATACCTTTCCAACTAATGGAAGACATTGGCATGAGATACTATTTTTAAGATCTTCTTTATATTCTCTTTTAATATCAGTGAAGAAAGTTAATATGGTAAGCTAATTTGCAGTTCTGTCATTTGTGCTGCCACCATCATATTAAGCTTTGTTTCTATTTTACTTCATTGATTAAAAGAAATCTGAATGTCTGGTTGTAAATTTTTTGAGGGAAGAGGCAAGTCTTTTTTTTTTCCCCCATCTTTACATCTCTAGCACCTAACATAGTGTGTGATCAGCAAATGCATCTGCACTGGAATTTAATTAAGATTAATAGTAGAAGGAGCATTTGACTTAGAATTAAAAGAGCATGTTTTAAATCATGACTCTTAACACACATTAGTTTTGTGAACTTTGGTAAGTCATTTCCTAACTTTAGTTTTCTCATCTCTAAAATCAGGTTAATAGTCATGCCTGTGATAGAGTGACTATAACTGAATTTCATTTAATCTTAAAATCACTTGTAAGCATAAACTTTTAGGGGCAGCTAGGTGGCACAGTGTATAGAACACTGGCCCTGAAGTCAAGGGAACTTGATTTCAAATTCAGCATCAGACACTTAATATTTACTTAGTTGTGACACTTTGGGCAATTAACTTAACCCATTGACATGCCAAAAAAAAGTATAAGCTTTTAAATTATATAGCAGAGATTTGATGACATTATTATGTAGTGGATTTTGCATTATTATGACATAATAACTAGCAATTTGTTTTAAATGCTTGCAGAATATTTTACAAATATCTCCTTTAAGCTTTCGATCTTTAATATAAAGCAGGATTTGGAAAAACGATGACATGACAATAGAAAAATGTGGGAAGGTGATGATTCTTGGAACAATGTCATTTGATCCTGAATTCTAGTTTGACTCCCAATCATCAAGATTTTTCTCATGTTAATTTACAAGTCCTCTCTAAATGAATTATAAATATCTTGTTAGATATTTATGCATAGAATGTGTGCGTTCAATGAACATAGAAGTGAATAAAACTTATATAGGCTTCATTAGTATCAAACCTAAATCATTATAGCTATTGTGAGGTGTAGGGAAGAGGGCTTGAGGGCAATTCTTTAGTATATAAAGATTTCACTCACCATTAAGTTACTTAAAGGGGAACAAGCTATAGGGAAGTCAATATATATGCACTATAATAATAATAATAATAATAATAATAATAATAATAATAATAATAATAATCTAAAGTGGAATTTTCTTTGATTACAGCAACAGAAATTGTCTCTCCTTTTTTTATCATTCAGAGTTACAATTGTCTGAATATATTTCCTGTAGGGTAATTTTGATTCAATTCAATTAATTCCTCCCCCCCCACCCCCATAAGATGTAGATCATGTTTGAGCTGGTCAATGTGTATGACCAGTTACTGAATTTTTTTTCCAGTATCCTTAGAACATAAAGTATTATGTCTCTATTTCACCAAATGTTTAACTCCAGACCCAATATGTGTCTTTCACTTTACTTACATTGATTTTCTTAAACTGATCTCTATTAGTAATGTTAGAATTTATTATACAACAAAGGTCAGTGAATTTTTTTATATTTTAATGATGAGGAATAGAGACACTATACTAAATAGGAGAGGAGAAAATAATTCATGAAGAGGAATAGTCTTCAGGATTAGGAAATGGTTTTTCTTTCCAGATGCCTGTACTTTTGGAAATGGTTCAGGAATTGTTCTATTAATGAAATAATGCCCTTTCCCATCTTGGAGACAATAATGTGTATTAAATGCCTTTTATGTAAAGGCAATGTGCTAAGCACTAAGGATACAAGATTAGGTAAAAGTCCTACCCTCCAGGAGTTTACAATCTAATGGAGAAGACAAAATCAAAACAGATATATACAAAACAAGCTATATACTGAATAAATAGGGAATAATTATCAAAGGGAAGACACTGGAATTGAAATATTAGAAAAACTTTCTTGTAGAAGGTCAAATATAATTGAGACATAAAGAAGCTAAGGAGATTAGAAGCCTGAGCAGACAGTATGGAGTATTCCAGGACAGAGAACTTTCAGAGGAATGGGAGAAGGATAATATCTTTGAAGGGTATTTATCTCATAAAAACTTGTCTTTATAAGGAAAGCAAATGTAATAGTTCAGTACCTTGTCACTCCTTGAAGGGAAGAACTGAGTAGGCAAAATGTCTGGGTGCTGAGCTTTTCTGAATGTGGTATACAATGATAATATAAGTACCTGAACTCTGCATTGTTCCTGTTTTATCATCTTTTCCCCCAGGACTCTCCACTGAAAAAAAAAATCTTCTCAGAATTCCCTCTTCCAACATGTCACTAGCTACTGGATGCTAGGATATGTCACCATGACAATGCCATAAAATACTACTACCCAGGGTCAGAACTTTTACTGGTCCTTATAAAATCCATCCAGGATATTTTTTGAAATCTCTAACTCCACAGTATTTATACATTAACTCTTAAAATTAATAAACATTAATAATCCAAAGTTATGCTGATGATATACATTACATGTGTGCTGAAATATCTATTTCTATGATTACATATTTACTTAGATACATCTCTTTTTCTACATCTCTATCTATCTGTATCTGTATCTGTATCTATCTCTATCTCTATTTCTATCATCTCTATCTCTATATCTAATCTCTCTCTCTCTCTCTCATCAATTTTCTTGTTTTATTTTGTTTTTTTTTTTTTGTTTAGTTTTTGCAAGGTAATGGGGTTAAGTGGCTTGCCCGAGACCACACAGCTAGGCAATTATTAAGTGTATGAGGCCAGATTTGAACTCAGGTACTCCTGACTCCAGGGACAGTGTTCTAGCCACTGTGCCACCTAGCTGCTCCTCTATATCTATTTTCACATTGTGAGATAGTTTTCTATTATTTTTCTTTTATGTTAAGCAGAATGAGGTACATCCAAGTTAACTTTCTCAAGGATACATAACAATTAAATGAGAGAACTTGGAAACCAGATTATGGGATGTGGTGATCATCAGATGTAGAAAAGGGAAAGTTCACAGATATAATGTCCAACCTTGTCATTTTACACATGATGAAGCTGAGTCCCAGAGAAGGAATTGAATCAATCAAAGACTTAGGGTCTGAGCTAAAATGTGAATCTGTCTTCAAACACTGTCTTCAAATACATCACTCATAATACATGATATTCTTTCTTTTCTTTGTTATTTTTCTTTAATATTTTATTTTTTTCTAAATTATACCTAAAACAATTTTAACATTTCCTTTTTCAAATTTTAAGTTCCAAATTCTCTCTCTTCCCCCTCCTCTCCTGGTCCCCCCTCACAATTGAGAAATCAAGCAATTTGACAAAGGTTAAACAAGTATAATTATGAAAAATACATTTCCATAGGAAAAAAAGAAAAGTACCTGCATTCAGACTCTATCAGTTCTTTATCAGGTGAAAAGTATCTTTTATCATTATATCCTTCAGAATTTTCTTAGATCATTACATTGCTATGAATAGCTATTATTCATAGTAGATCATCTTATAGTATTGCTGCTTCTAGTTCAGTTCATTTAATTTTGCATCAGTTTATGTTGCCTTTCCATTTTTTTTAAATTACAAGACATGATAGCTTTCAACATTCATCTTTTTGCAGGTTTTTGAGATCCACATTTTCCTACCACTCTCTCTTCTCTCTTCCCCATGGTAGTGAACATATTAGACCTTTTGTGAAGAAGAATTAAAACTAAGAGGGAAAAGAGATCATGAGGGGAAAAGAAATAGCATCAAAAACTTTATATTTCCCTCCATCCTAACTTGCCCCTACTGTACATTATTTGTTTTCCTCTTATCCACTTTCACTATTGTTTTGCTTTTGATTGATACCTACCTCACACTGTCCTTTCCCCTTTTCCCACCTAATTCCCTGTAGGGTAGGATAAATTTCTAAACTCAACTAGAAATGTAAATCATTCCGTCTTTGAGTCAAACCTGTTGAAAGCAAGATTTACCTAGTTGATAGTAAGATTCCACCTTTTTTCCCTCTTCTCTAATAGGTCCTTTGTGCCTCTTCATTTGTTGTTGACTTTCCTCTAATACTTCTCCCAGTTCAATACTTTTTTTCAGGTATAAATTGCTTTAAACCTACCTTGTACAGCCATTATCTCTCAAAATATACTCCCTTTCAACTATCTTGCTAGCTGTACAATTCTCAAGAGCCATAAGCATTATCCCCATCATGATCAATTTGAACCTACACCCTCTTTTCAAATATATTTCCCAAAAGACATAACCCTCATAAGCTAAAATACCTTCATTTCATGATCAATTTATAACCAAACCCTCTGTCTAATTATGTTCCTTTCAACTATCCTAAGAAAAACACAATTCTCAAGAATTACAGGTATTGTCTTCTTAATTAGTTTGATTGAATTAGTTTTTCTTTCCATTTGATCATCTCTTGGGATTTTTATTTGAAGACCAAATTTTTTGTTCAATTCCATGCTTTGTATATAATAAGTTTGCAAGTCTTCTATTTCATTGAAAAATCCATCTTTTTAGGGGCATCTAGGTGGCGTAGTCAATAAAGCACCAGCCCTGGAGTCAGGAGTACCTGGGTTCAAATCCAGTCTCAGACACTTAATAATTACCTAGCTGTGTGGCCTTGGGCAAGCCACTTAACCCCATTGCCTTGCAAAAACCTAAAAAAAAAATCTATCTTTTCCTCTGAAAGTAAATGCTGTGATTCTTGGTTGCCATCCAACTTCCTTTAACCTCTAGAAAATCATTTCAGATGCTCTGATCCTTTGATGTAGAAATTGATAAGTCCTGTAACTATGACTCCCTTGTATTCTTCGTGACACCTTGTAGTGTTTTCTCCTGTAGCTGGAAATTCTTAAATAAGGCTAAAACATTCCTTTGAGTTTTTGCTTGGGAACTGATTCTGGGAGGGATAGATGGAGTCCTTCAAGGACAATTTTATCATTTTATTATAGAATTTTAGGCAGTTTTGCATGATAATTTCCTGAACGATATTGTCTAGGTTCATGTTCTGATCATGATTTTCATGAGGATAAATGATTTGTAAATTATCTTATTATTTTCCAGGTCAGTTGCTTTTCCAAGAGACAATTTACGTTTTCTTATATCTTTTCAACTTTTTTGGGTTTTTTTTTTAATGGAGTCATTAGTTTCCATTTATCCAACTGCAATTTTTTAGGTTTTATTTTCTTCAGTTAGTTTTTGTGTTTTTTTTTTAATTTCATTAATTTTACTTTTAGAGAAGTGGATTTCTTTTTCCATTTGATCAATTTCACTTTTAAAGTTGTTATTTTCTTCAGTTTTATATAATTCTCTTTCATGACACTCATTTCTTTTCTCACCTTTTCTTCTTCTCTTCTTTAACTTTTAAAATAAATTTTGAGTTGTTCCAAGGGATCTTTGTGAATTTGAAACCAATTCAAAAACCACTTGAGGTTTTACAAATAGGCATTTTTATTGGTATTTTATTTTTCAAATGCATGTTTTGAACGTTTTTCAACATTTATTGACATGCAGATGTATAATTTTAAATTGAAAAATTTTTTTCCATCCTCTCTTCCCACCTCTCTCCCCTCAGTGGCTAACAATCAGATTAGTATTGTACATATGCATTTGTGTTAAATATGTTTACTAACTAGTTATTTTCAGTATGAGGAATTAGAATTAAGGGAAAGAAATACATGAGATGTTTTTTAAAAAGTGAAAATAGTGAATATTCATCATACTCCTACTAATAATTTACTGAAATCAAAATTCTAAAATTTTATGTATGATTATTGCATCATTGTTCATAGGGAGATTCATCTATAATTTTCTTTGTCTATTTTGGTTCTTCCTTGTTTTTGTATCAGCACCATGTTGGTGTCATAAAAGGAATTTGGCAGAATGACTATTTTTTTAAACAGTGTATGTTGAATAGGAATTAATTGTTCCTTAAATATTTGGTAAAATTCAATTGCAAATCCATGGGGATGTGGAGATTTTTTTCTTAGAGAGTTTATTGATGGTTTCTTCAGTTACTTTTTTCTGAAATGAAGTTATTTAAGTATATTATTTCTTCTTATGCTAATCTGAGCAATTTGTACTTTTCTAAATATTCATCCATTGCATTCAATTTATCAAATTTATTGCCATACAGTTCTTCAGAGTAGATCTGAATTATCTCTTTAATTTTCTCTCATTGGTTGTTAGTTCACCCTTTTCTTTTTTGATATTGGTAATTTGGTGATATTCTTTCTTTTTTTTTAATTAGATTAACAAAAAGTTCATCTATTCTATTGACTTTTTAATAAGATCAACTATTAGTGTTATTTATTAGATTAATGGTTTTCTTGCTTTTGGTTTTATTAATCTCTCTCCCTTGGTTTTCAGAATTTCTAATTTAGTATTTAATTGGGAATTTTTAATTTGTTCTTTTTCTAGATTTTTAGTTGCATACCCAATTCATTGATTCCTTCTTTGTCTGTTTTATTCATATATCCATTTAGGGATATAAAATTTCCCCTCAAAACTTCCTTGGCTGCATCCCAGATATTTTGATATGATGTCTCATTATTATCATTTTCTTGGATATAAATACTGATTATTTCTATGATTTGCCATTTGATCCCCTCAACATTTAAATTAAGATATTTTCTTCCCAATCAGTTTTTGGTTTATCTTTCCATGACCATTTATTACATGTAATTTTTATTGCATCATACTCTGAGAAAGATGCATTTATTATTTCTGCCTTTCTGCATTAGATTATAAGATAATTATTAACTAGTTCAATTTTGTTATAGGTGCCATTAACTACTGAGAAATAGGTATATTCTTTTCTATCCCTTTTAAATTTTCTTCAGAGGTCTATTATAACTAAATTTTCCAAGATTTTATTCACCTTCTTAACTTCTTTCTTGTTTATTTTGTGGTTAGATTCATCTAGTATTAGAAAGAGTGGTTGTGGTCCCACATTATTAAAGTTTTGCTCTCTATGTCTCTTTGTAATTCACTTAGTTTTTCCTCTAGGAATTTGCATGTTATAATACTAGTTGCATACATATTTAATAATGAACAAGCTTCAATACCTATGGTGTCTTATAAGGAGATGTAGTTTTCTTCCTTATCATTTTAAACAAGATCTATTTTTGCTATTGCTTTAACTGAGATCAGGATTGCTAGCCCTGACAATTTTATTTAAGTTGAGCCATAAAATATTTTGCTCCATCCTTTTGCCTTTACTCTGTGTGTATCCCTCTGCTTCTTATAAACAACATATTGTAGGATTCTGGTTTTTATACATTCTGTTCTCCATTTCCATTTTTTGGGACAGTTCCCATTCATATTTGCAATTAAGGTTACTAATTCTGTATTTACCTCCATGCTATCTTTCCCCTTTAAATTTTTCTCTTTCCTTTCCTCTTATTTTCTTCCTCACTGAAATTTTGCTTCCCTTTACTCTTTAACTTTTCTTTTAAAATTTAACTCAGTTTATTTTCAATTATATCTTTGCCTTCCCTTTTCCCTTTTCCCCTTATCTTTCTCTTCCCTTGCCAACCTCCCCCATAAAATTATAAATATTTGTGGTCCTTCACTTGGTGTCATTTATCACTCAAACATTATTAATCAGGTATCATCAATCACAACTTAATCAATTGTTTGCTTGATAAGTTCAAAGTATTATCAAAGTACCATAACAGATTGATTTATTGATTAATTGCTTGCTAAGCAGGATTGTCTTAAATCCTCCTCTCTCTCATTAGAAGTACAATTTTCAAGTGTCTTGAATTACATCAAATTAGAATCTTTTTTTACATTACACCCTTTATAAGTACCCTTCAAGGATACATAATCCTCACAAGTCAAAGTATCATCCAAATCCAAATCATTTCATGAAATATTTGTACCACATCCCCCAAGTATATTTTCTTTTCTACTTCAGAACCCCCCAGTCCCTACCCAGGGTACTTAACACTTTTTAAAGTAAAGTATGGATTAAATCTAAATCTGATTTAATTAACTACAAGACTCCCAAAGTGCTCTAAGTACTGGGACACTCTGAAGGTCTCAATTAAATACTGTACAATTGATTGTAAGTTATGGGAGATACTGATTCAGAACAGCACAGTTTTTGATGCTCTCATCAGAGAATGTGCTAAACTTCGTGAGCACATCAGAATTAAAGGAAGACAAAGGAAACTGAGACACTTATGTTTAGAGTTAACACCCCTGCTTTCATCAGTGCTTTTTGTCTCAAACATAATGATGACAGCTTGAACCTCTTCAAGGTAGAGTCAAGACCCAACTACAGCCATATCTTCTAAGCACAATCTCTTCAATCATATTTGACCCTCTATTTATCCTAAGAGTAGTAAAATTCTCAAGAGTTAGATGAGTTATAGATATTCCCTTTTTGGCTTGTATACAATTTAATGATCTTGAATCGTATTTGTTTTGTTTTGTTTTGTTTTTCCTTCCCCTTTTAATTTACCTTTTTGATACATCTCTTCAGTAATGTATTTGATGATTGAATTCTTTGTTCAGGGAATTTTGGAAGTCCTCTATTTTGTTGAACATCCAATTTCCCCTGAGAATATTTGATAAATTTTGCAGGGTACTAAATTCCTGGTTGTAATATCAGGGTTATTTTTGCCCTTAGGAATATGATATTCCAAGTCCTGAGTGAATCTGATTGTGTTTTCTTTGTATTTTAATTATTTCCTTTTAGCTTGCAGTATTTTTCTCATTTATTTGATGGTTCTGGAAATTTGCTATAACAGTCCTTGGAATTTTTATCCTGGGGTCTCTTTCAGGAGGGGTTCTGTGTATTCTTTCATTGGCTATATTGTCTTCTTTTTCTAGCAGATGTGGACAGTTTTCCCTGATAATTTCCTGCATGATATTTTCCAGGGTTTTTTTTGATCTAGGTTTTTTTTAGTAGTTCAGCAATTCATAAATTATCTGTCTTGGATCTATCTTCCAGGTCATTTATTTTTCTTAAAAGGTACATTATTTTTTTTTAGGTTTTTGCAAGGCAAATGGGGTTAAGTGGCTTGCCCAAGGCCACACAGCTAGGTAATTATTAAGTGTCTGAGACCAGATTTGAACCCAGGTACTCCTGACCCCAAGGCTTTATCCACTGCACCACCTAGCCGCCCCTTTTTCATTCTTTATGTCCAGGTTCTGCTTATGGTTTGTTCCCAATTCTGTCCTGTCTTTTGCCCCAGTGTTCCAGGGTTCAGACTTTGTTTATGGTTTGGAACCTTGCTATCTATCTGCCTAGACCTAATTGTTGAGCTGTTAGAACCAAAACTGTACTGTGGCTTAAATCATCTCATTGGTTTTCCCATTCTTTCACTTTTCCTGGCTTAACTTCCCCTTTTCCCACCTAGATACCTTCACTAAAGATCCTCCATGATGTCTATTGTTGAAAACTTCTTTGGATGTCATTTTTCTTGGTGGGTTCTCTAGTTTTAATACCACTTCAGAAGCTTCATTTATCTTTGGTACGGAAAAGCTCTGAGAGTAGGGTAGCTTCATGCCACCATCTTCGTCCCTCCTGGAAGTATCTCTATTTAGTTATTTTGTGATTGCTTTCCACTTCTGAGATGGTGCTTTTGTCATCCCTATTAAAATAGTAGCTTTTTTGTGACTAGCATTTATTTTGTGATTTTGCTCATTTTTATAGTTGACCTCTGCTCCAAACATTTTATGCTATGGCCAAGGTGTCTAGTTCTTGGTTTATATCTTGCCTATGACTTTTCAGGTGCTTGTGGTTTTTATCCTTCCTTAGGATAACCCAATTCAGTACAGCATTCCCAGGGCTTGAATTTTATCTTTCATGCTGAGGTTGGACCCTCACTGTTGGCTTATTGTACCATTAGCCTTTGAGCCTGGACCTGAGCTGCACTGTGGCTAAGAGACTTCCATTGACTTTCAAGCTCTCCTGCCTGCACTGGGCTATACCACGAGATAGAACTTCACCAAATGTTCTTCCATCAGTTCTTGAACTGAGAATTTGTTTCACTCTGTTTTGTTGTTGCTGCTGCTGTGGCTGTTGTTGTTGTTGCTGCTGCTTTAATATCTGTTTAGTGGTTTCCTTTAAAGTAGTTTTAGAAAAGTTCTGGGAGTTTCCACATTTTACACTATAGTAATGGGTCCACCCTGAAAGTTTGGTCACAATATTTTTTTCTAATGGGAGACTTGAGCAAGTACTAGACCTGAATCTGTCAAAGTGACTCTATGAGTGACTATTGATTGAACAATCTAAAGACCAGGAATTTCCTATGAATGTAAGAAATGACTTGGTCAGCTACAGGAAGGTTAAATCTTATCAGTTTAGAAAACTTCCATTCCAAGTAGACAGAAAACTTTCTTAATCACAATATCCTTTTGGTTGATAGGGGAAGTGGCAGTCCAGATTATCATTTGATTAAATTCTCCCTCCCACTCAGTTCCTATTAATCTGACCAATTAACAAACAAATATCAGAACAAAGATGGAGAAATCCTGGTTGCTGTTTGGAATAAACAATCTACCATTTTTCTGATCCACAACTGACTTTACCATGTGCTTACATAAGTGTGAAATTAGAAGGTATCATGTGTGCATGCCTATAAGTCATAAACTTCTTGATTCATAATTCTGTGAGCATTTATAGTACTTCTTGGTAAGAACTCATTGTTGATCTCTTCACAATAAGTCACACCTCTATGTTAGGAGTCCTGCAAAACTTGCAAATATTAAAACAAAAAAGGATTAAGGTTTAATATGTAAAATAAATAAAACCCTTAAAATCATTGTTTTTTCCAAAGCTAAAATGTTGGGGGCTGCTAAGTAGTACAGTTGATAGAGCACAAGACCTGAAGTCAGGAGAACCTGAGCTAAAATCCAGCCTCAGATATTTACTAATTATGTGTCCTTGAGAAAGTCACTTTACCTGAATGCCTCCTTCCCTAACCCCAAAGAAAAGACAAAATGTTCCAGATACTGTTCATTCTAGCCATCACGAATTATATATGAAAATATCAATATCTTCATAAGTATCTGTTCAAATTAAAATATAGTAATTGCACTTCATAGTTCTACAGTACTTTCCATAAAATATTTCTGAGAGGTAGAGCAAATAAGTATTATCTTTATTATGTTAAAAATAGCATATTCTGGCTAGGAGAGAGCACTATCAGTTACATGAATATCAACATTAGGGCTCAGTCAGGTTATCTGATTGTAAATCTAATAATATTCTTTCTGCATCATCACACCAGCAGCTCAGAATTGATGGTCACTGGCAGGAGTCTAATGCCACTATTATCTACTCCTTAAGTAGATAGATACAGCTTCAATAAAATCACCAATTAAACTTTGAATATTATTCAAATTAGGGATATATTCAGTATTTTATTTCAGTAATCAGCTAAACAAATCTTTTCTCTTTTTTCTTTATAATTCATATGGAATGCAGACCAAAAGTTTTATGGAAGGACAAGGTGACAAAGCTGGGCAGAAGGAGAATTGCAACATCTATCTGAGGTATGAGCTATATATATGTGTAATTAATAATGTTTCCTTCATTTTTTGTCCATTTTTTCTCTAAAGATACCAAAATTCTTCTTTTTTTTAAATTAATAGCATTACAATTAAATACCCTTTTCTCCCACAAGAATAAAAAGACAGAGACTTCCAGCCAAGATGGCAGAGAGAAGACAGGCACTGTGTTAAGTGTTCCTCTTTCCTCCTCAAAAATAACATGAAAGAAACCTCTTAACAGAAATTCTATCGACAAAACCCAGAAAGAGAAGCTGGGAGAATACTTACCAACAAGGTCTGTCTCAGAAGACCCTGGGTAAACCAGGAGACACTGGGTGAATGAGGAGACAAGAGCAGAGGATCAGTTCAGGAATAGCAACTGGGGGATGCCAGAGGACCAGCCTTACGTGTGGACTTTGGTGAGGGACTGGTTTGAGAACCAATTTTAGCTGCGAAATCTTTGGGGTGGGGGGAGGAACTACGGGAGGGTGAGTTCCACCATAGAAAATTTCAGACAACACCTGCAGAACAATAAATTGGTCCTGCCATCTGAGCTCCATACTTTCAGAGATGTCCTTTGTGCAGAACAAGCAATAAACAACTCCCCACCCCTTCAAGGATTAACTCCCTCCCCTAGGACTCAGCACATTGTTCAAGGTCAACTCAGATCCTGCTCCTGAGGGCCCCAAAGAATCCAGAGAAAGCACTCCCTACTGGCCAGCCCTGGGAATTACTAAGCCAAGAGAACAAAGCCTCTAGGATCTTCAAAAGCAAACCTCTGAGAGCCAGCCCCCCTCACAACAAGCTAGAAAGATGAAGAAAGGCCAGAGAAAAGGACCCACAGAGAAATAGAAGAAATAGATTCCAACTCAGAGAGATGTAGCACTTCTGAGGAGAATATGGATTGGTCTCCAGCCCAGAAAGACTTCCTTGATGAACTCAGGAAGGAGTTTAAAAATCAGTTGGAAAAATGAGGAAAAGAAACTCAGGAGAAAATTAACACATTGGAAGAGAAATTAACATCTCACAACAAGAAAACAAATCCTTGGAAAATACAATTGGACAAATACAAAATGAGAATAACTCTCTCAGATCTTCAATTGGGCAAATGCAAAAAAAAATGATTCTCTCCAAAGTACACTTGGGCAAATGGAAAACTTCTTTAAAAATAGAATTGACCAACTGGAAAAGGAGTGCAAAAGGTAAATAAAGAAACTTTTTCTCAAAAAAAAGAATGGATTTGGTGGAAACTAATTACTTCATGAGACAACAAGATTGTGTTAATCAAAACTAAAAGATTGGAAAAATAGAAAAAAATGTAAAATGCCTCATCAGCAAAACCACTGACCTTGAGAACAGGTCAAGAAGGGAGAATCTGAGAATTTTCAGCCTTCCTGAAAACACTGAATAGGAAAAAAGCCTGGACTTAATATTACAGGATTTAGTGATGGAAAATTGCCTTGATATCATGAAACCAGAGGGCAAAATAGTTATTGAAAGAATACATCCATACCCTCCAGAAAGAGATCCTAAAATGAAAACACCAAGGAATGCTGCGACCAAATTCTAGGACTATCAAATAAAAGAAAAAATCCTACAAGCATCCAGGAAGAAAAAAAGTAAATTCCAAGGAGCCACAGTAAGGATTACACAGGAACTGGCCACAGCAACTTTAAGGGATCGAAGAGCCTGCAATGTGATATTCTGAAGAGCAAGGGAGCTTGGAATGTAGTCAAGAATCCACTACCCAGCAAACCTGAGCCTTCTATTCCAGGGGGAAAAGATGAACATTTAATGACATGGGACTTTTCCAAGATTTCATAAGGAAAAGAATAGAGCTAAATAGAAAAATCTGTTCATCAATCAGGAGGCTCAAGAGACCCATGGAAAAGTGAAAAAGAAAAAAAGGTAAAGAAAAAATAACTGCTATCAAATAAGATGAAACTGACCATATCACCACTTATGAGAAAGATTCACACAACTGTATTTTTTTAGATTTTTGCAAGGCAAATGGGGTTAAGTGGCTTGCCCAAGGCCACACAGCTAGGTAATTCTTAAGTGTATGAGGTCGGATCTGAACTCAGGTACTCCTTACTCCAGGGTTGGTGCTCTATCCACTGCACCACCTAGCTGCCCCTCACAGCTCTTGAGAATTGTAACTCAATTGGAAAGAATATACTTAGCCAGAAGTGATGGACAGCATAATTTTTCTGTGACTCAGATAGAATGATTAAAAAACAATATATCCATAAAAAGGGGAACATTAATGAGATGGGAGGAGGGAAGAGATTGAATGGTGTAAATCTCATTACATCTAGAGGTACAAAAGATCTATTGTAATAGAGGGGAAGAAGGCAGGAGGTGAGAACCATCTGAATGTTCATCTCATCAGTTGGCTTAAAGTTAACTTACATACACTCAGTTAAGAAACTTATCTTACCTTTCAAGTATTAAAAGGGGGGAAAGGGAGATGGGGCAGGGAGAGGGAGAAAAAGGGAAACTAACAGAAAGAAGGGAAGAATGGTAAAAGAAAAAGGGGAAAGAAAGGGCAGGAGGTTGATATAAGAGGGCAAACACACTGAAGGTGGCAGAATTTAGAAACAAAACACTAGAGAATATGGATAAAAGGAAAAGGGGGGGAAATACAAATAGAGGGAAGATAACATGGAAGGCAATAAAGTGTTAATAATTATAACTTTGAAAGGGAATGGGAAGAACTCTATTTAAAATGCAAACAAATAGCAGAGTGGAATTTAAAACCAGAATCCTACAATATGCTACTTACAAGAAACTCATTTGAAGCAGAGAGATACATATGGAATAAAGGTAAAAGGTTGGAGCAAAATATATTTTGCTTCATCTGAAGTGAAAAAAGCAGGGATAGCAATACTTATCTCAGACAAAGTAGCTGCCAAAATTGATAGCATTAACAGAGATAAGGAAGGAAACTTTATCCTCCTAAAAGGTATCATAGACAATAAAGTAATTTCAACTGAATATGTATGTACCAAATGGTATAGCATCCAAATTCTTAAAGGAGAAGTTGAAAGGCTATAGGAAGACACAGACCGCAAAACTCTACTAGTAGGAAACCTCAACCAAAACTCTACTAGTAGGAAATCTCAACCTCCTGCTCTCAGATTTAGATAAATCAAATCATAAAATAAATAAGAAGGAAGTTAAGGAGGTAAATAGATTGTTAGAAAACTTACATATGATAGACTTATGTAGGAAATTGAATGGGGATAGAAAGGAATATATATTTTTTCTGCAGTACATGGCACTTACACAAAATTAAACCATATACTAGGGCATAAAAACCTAATGATCAGTTGCTGAAAGGCAAAAATAGTGAATACTTCTTACTCAGATCATAATTCAATAAAAATCATATGCAATACTGGGCCAAGGAGATATAAACCCAGAACTAATTGGAAAGTACATAACCTCATTTTAGAGAGAATGAGTAGATCAAGCACCAAATTATAGAAAGAATTAATTTTGTCCTCCTAGATAATGACAGGGGATATATTATATCTTTAAATGCTTACATCAATAAATTAGAGAAAGAAGAAATCAATGAACTAAATATGCAATGAAAAAATTAAAGACAAATTAAAATTGTCCAGTTAAATACCAAATTAGAAACTCTAAAAATTAAAGGAGAATTTAATAAAATTGAAAGCAAGAAAGTTATTGAACTAATTAATAAATAAAACCAAGAGCTGGTTTTATGAAAAAAACAATAAAATTGTTCATCTCTGGTCAATTTGATTAAAAAAAGAAAGAAGGAAACCAAATTGCTAGTATCATAAACGAAAAAGGTAAATTCACCATCAATGAGATGGAAATTAAAGTAATAATTCATAAATTTTTTGCCCAACTCTATGCCAATATATTTGACAATCTAAGTGAAATGTATGAATACTTTCAAAGATATAAGTTGCCCATATTAAATGAAGAGGAAATTACAAACCTATATAACCTTTTTTTCAGAAAAATAAATTTAACACGGTATTATTGAACTCCCTAAGAAAACATCTCCAGGGCCAGGTGGATTCACAAGTGAATTCTATCAAACATTTAAGGAAAAATTGGTTCCAATTCTATATCAACTCTTTAGAAAAATAGGTGAAGATCTGCCTAATTCTTTCTATAACACCAATTTGGTGCTGATACCTAAACCAGGAAGAGTTAAAACAGAGAATGAAAATTATAGACCTATCTCCTTGATGAATATAGATGCAAAAATCATAAATAAAATCTTAGCAAAATGATTACAACAAGTTATCATTAGGATAATATATTATGATTAAGTAAGTTTCATCCCAGGAATGCAGGGTTAATTCAATAAGAATAAAAATCTTAGTATAATTAATTATAGCAATAACAAACCTATCTATTGATCAAAGCAATAGATGCTGAAAAATCCTTTGAGAAAATACAGTACCTATTCCTACTAAAAAGACATAAGCAGTATCTATCAGAAATCATCAACAAACATTATACGCAATAGGGATAGGCTAGAGGCCTTCCCAATAAGATCAGGGGTGAAATGAGGATGTCCATTTATCACCACTACTGTTCAATATTGTATTAGAACTGTTAGCTTCAGCAATAAGAGAAGAAAAAGAAAATGAAGGAATTAGAATTGGGAAAGAAGAGAAAAAACTCTCACTCTTTGCAGATATATGATGGTATAACTAGAGAGTCCCTAAAAAAAAATCATTCATAAAACTACTAGAAATAATTAATAACATTAGCAAAATAGCCAGATATCAAATAAACCCTCATAAATCCTCAACATTTCTATATATGACTAGCAAGATAGAGCAGAAAGAGCTAGAAAGAGAAACACCCTTCAGAGTAACCTCAGACAATATAAAATACCTAGGAGTCTACCTGCCTAGGCAGAATCAAAAACTTTTTGAAAGCAATTGCAAAACACTACTCACACAAATAAAATCAGATTTAAATAACTGGGCAAATATCAATTGCTCATGTATAGGTCAAGCTAATATAATAAAAATGACAATTCTACCAAAACCAATCTATTTTTTTAGTACCCTACCAATGAAAATTCCAAAAAATTACTTTAATGAGTTAAAAAAATTGTAAGTAAATTCATATGAAGAAATAAAAAGTCAAGAATTTCCAGGAATTCAATGAAAAAAGTGCAAAAGTAGGTGACTTATATTACAAAGCATCAGTCATCTAAACAGCCTGGTATTGGCTAAGAAATAGAGTAGTAGCAGGAAATGTGGAGTAGCAGGAAATGATTATAGTAATCTGCTGTTTGATAAACTCAAAGCATCCAAGTATTGGGATAAAAACTCTCTCTTCAATAAAACTGTTGGGAAAATTGGAAGTTAGTATGGAAGAAACTTAGATTAGACCAACATCTCGCACCCCATACCATGATAAGATCAAAATGGATACAGAATTTAAGCATTAGAAAACAATATTATAAGTAAACTAGAAGATCAAGGAATAGTTTACCAGTCAGATCTATGGAAAGGGGAGCAGTTTATGACCAAGGAAGAAATGAAAAAGATCATTGAAACCAAACTAGATAATTTTGATTACATTAAAATTAAAACGTTTTTGCACAGACAAAACCATTGTAACCAAGATCAAAAGAAATGCAGTATATTGGGAAACAATTTTTACAACTAGTATTTCTGATAAATGAGTCATTTCTAAAATATACAGAGAATTGAGTCAAACTAAAAAAAACCAAGTCATTTCTCAATTGACAAATGTACAAAGGATATACAATGGCAATTTAAACTAAGGAAATCAAAGCAATCCATAGTCATATGAAACATTGCTCTAAATAGTTACTTATTAGAGAAATACAAATTAAAGCATCTCTGAGATACCACCTCACACCTCTCAAGTTGGACAGTATGACCAGAAAGGACAATGATAAATATTGGAAGGAATGTGGGAAATTTGGGACACTAATAAATTGTGGGTGGAGCTGTGAACTCTTTCAGTTTTTCTGGAGAAAAATTTGCAATTATGCCCAAAGGGCAACACAAATGTGCAATACCACTTATTTATTTATATCTTGAAGAGATTATGAAAATGGTAAAAACATTACTTGTGCAAAAATATTCATAGCAGCCCTATTTGTGGTGGCAAAGAATTGGAAATTAAATGAATGTCCTTCAATTGGGAAATGGCTTAACAAACTGGTATATGTATGTCATGGAACGCTATTTTTCTATTCGAACCCAGGAGGGTTGGGAATTCAAGGAAGCCTGGAAGGATTTGCATGAATTGTTGCTGAATCACATGTGCAGAACCAGAAACACATTGTACCCCTATTTTTCTTCCATAAGGATATGATTTCTCTGTGATCACATTCAACTAAGATCAATGTATACCATGGAAACAATGTAAAGACTAATAGAGTGCCTTCTCTGGGGGGTTCAGGGAAGCAAGCAAGAATGGTGGAAAAACTGTAAAACTCAAAATAAATAAAATATTTCAAAAAAAAAAAAGAAAAACAGGACAGTTAAACACCTGAGAGTTGTACCAATAGCATTATCAAAGCCTTTAGGAAGCAAATTGGCAGAAAAATCCCCTTTCCTAGATAACATTATGAATGAACATTCTATTTATTCTATGTAGACAACTTTTATGGACCACAGAGAATGTCCATGTTTAGTTATTTGTACCTGAGCTCAAATATGGGAAAACTGAATTGCTCCAAAATTGGGATGATGAAGCAATGGGGCAAAGCATTTCTCAATTGAACAACCTATGGCTTTTGACTGGTCTTGACATGGTAGGACAAGAATGGGCTCAAAGAAGGGGTTATTCTAAAAACCACAACTTTTGTTGTATCAGGGCTTTGTCTGCTAAATACTTGTCAGGCAGGACAGGAGCTGTGATTTAACAAACAAGCTTGCTTAATAAAGTCATCCAAACATCAGTTTAAAAAATAGTTTGAGGCAAACATTACTAATATATTTACATATAAATGAAGAAAAAAGATTCCTCCTTGACTTTGGTGCTCTGTATGAAAAGGTCACAGCTGCAGTAATTTGGAAGCATTTTAGACTTGGAATTTACTGCTGAGTAAACTTGAATTTGAAGGAAAAGTTTATAGGACACTTTGTTGAATTGAAGTGAAAAATATTTGGAATTAAAATGACTAGCACTTCACCAAATAAACTAAATCACTACTGTCAAGTGAAGAAAGTCGAATTCTCACAGGGAAGTCCACACAAAGAGTCTAAGTAAATGAGAAAGAAAATATAAATAGGAAGAAAGAGAGAGAGAGAGAGAGAGAGAGAGAGAGAGAGAGAGAGAGAGAGAGAGAGAGAGAGAGAGTCAAAGAGATAGAGACAGAGAGAGACAGAGGGATGGAGGAGAAAGACAGAGTTAGAGAAACAACTTATAATATAATGAAGAATTAAATATGGAGCTAGTAAAAACAAAGATTAATGTCTAGAAAAAGAGAATAATCCTTCAATATGCTTAATTAGAATAAAACTACCCAAAGGAAAATGGATTGGCTACCACCAACTTTACACAGCTCAGAAGGCCTAATAATCAATCATGACACATAGTTCTTTGCTATTGTCATTCAGGATTAGAAATTATGTATGCTCTTTAATCTGTTGGAAGCAGTGTTCTTGTTGAAAGATCCACAGAATCATCGCAACAATTTTTAAATTATTTTAAAATTGTTTATAATTTTTTTCATGAATTATCATATTTGATATTCAGAAAAATCACTGGAGAATAATCCTGGGACAGTATTACATATAATATTTATTCTATTTATTAACTATTATTTATTCCATTTCTTTATTGATCATTCTGTCATTTGGACTCCCTGATGATGTTCAATGCCTACTTTATGATAAGTGAGTATTTGAGCTAACTCATATTATCAGAAGTCAAAAAACACTACTAAATTGCCTACCAGTTTCTTCTCTCTAGGTATTATCACACTACCATTTCAATAGGTAATCCTGCATTCCACCTGCCTTTTATGTGTTATCTCTCTCCTTTGGGATTTAAGTTCCTCCCTAGAATTTAAATTCCTTGAAAGGAACCATCTTGTTTTTGTATCCACTAGAAGCATAGTGCCTTCTTCCCTTTACTCTCATCTCCTTTTTGTGTTGTCTTTCCCCATTATGTAAATTGTTCAAGAACTGGTTTTGTTTATTATTTTTATTCTCCAGCTTGTCACACAATGCTTGGCCCATAGAGCTTAATAAGACTGTACTAATCTGCTTGCATATATATAATTAGCACTTACCAAATTCTTTCTCATTTTTTTCATCGGTCCTTCCAACCATCCATCCATCTTTCCTTCTGTACATTTAGTTATCATTTAACAGATGATGTAACAAAATGCATAAATAAAAGTGGGACATGTCTGAAAACTAGAAAAATATCAATTACCTACAATGACTCTGAGATTGTACAAATATTACCATCTTCATTTTTGAGTTCAGTAAACTATGTTTCATACATGTAAAGTGATTCACTCTGGGTCACATATATTATAAGTAATTAAGACAAGTCCCAAACCTACTGTGGACTTTGTGGCCCAGAGCTCCATTAGTAGATTCTTTCCTACATTGATAGACTCACTCCAATAATACTTCTATTTCTCCCCACTGTACCCCTTCACTCATCATAATTTTCCCCTGGATATAGTTCTTTCCTAGCAGCAGCAGAGTCAGTGCAGCACACAAAAGAATTTTAAGGACATCATGAAGTCAAGCATGTTTTAACTCAGCATGAGCCTAAAGCAAAGCTTTTTGGAGGGAGTAATTCTGGTGAATCCAGAAGACCTAACTCTCACCCGTGGCTTCTTCAAGTCTTGCAAGGTACTTAGTCATTCTGAAGGAAGTGATTCATTGTCATCACTCAGGCTCCTTTCTCACCTTCAAATTCTATCACACAAAGTAGAAAGGCAAAATCTTGTCAAAAATCTCCTGCCACCCTCTCCTTCAAATAGAACATTACTTTCAGACCCTTCAGTGCCTAAGAGAATGGGTTAGTTTACATAATTATCGGGGTTGTTCATCAGGTACTGAATACCTGCTGGCTAACTAGTTACTAGTCATCACTTCTTCAATGAGATAATATCTTTTTTTTCTGTCAGTCACTAAATGGACACAGACTAGAGTTGTTCATATAATAGGTGCTAAGTAATTAGACAGAAGGAAGCTATGGAAAAGAGTTTTGCGAACTAAAGTTAACTTAGGACACAAAATTTGACCATTTGGCAAATCAGTTTTCTCATCTCTAATAGCAATAGCTAGAATTAATACCACACTTTGTACTTTATTTCTTTTTTTTTAGTTTTTTAGGTTTTTTTTTTTGCAAGGCAAATGGGATTAAGTGGCTTGCCCAAGGCCACACAGCTAGGTAATTATTAAGTGTCTGAGATTGGATTTGAACCCAGGTACTCCTGATTCCAAGGCCAGTGCTTTATCTACTACGCCACCTAGCCGCCCCACACTTTGTACTTTATAAAAAATTTTCATACATTCTTTCATTTGATCCTCTTAGTGATCCTGTGAGATAGTTGCAGTTATTTGTGCCCTTTTTACAGATGAGTAAATTGAGGTTGTGATATATTAAGTGATTTTGCTCCACACCACAAAACTATAGAGGATTCCAACTCAGAATTTCGAGACTCTAAGTACTTATTCACTTATCTGCTTCATTCGGAAGTGTAAGAGACTTAACTAACTATATGATAACTGATATGATATTGGGAAACTATCCTGATTTAGCAGAAAGGCTAAATTAGTTTGATTTCTAGATTTACCAAAATTGATTTTTGACATTGGACAGGTTATATTAGCTCACTAGGATTCATATTCTTTATCTGTAAAATGGAGAATTTTGAGTAGATGATATCTAAGAACTCTTCCAATTCTAAAAATCCATGAACCCAAGTTCCCCTTACCACATACTGCCAGTTCTGGCATTCCAATTACACCAATGAATCAATAAAAAGCCTTTATAAAGTGCTTACTCTATGACAAAGTGGCAGAATGTCATAACAACTAAACAGTAGACCATAGAGCCACAAAGACCTGGATTCATGTCCAGCTTTGACAGGTATAAGTTGTGTGACCCTGAGCAAGTCACTTGATGTGAGAATGTATATCAGACCAGTAGGACTAAACACAAACAAATATGGGAGACACTAAGCTGTTCTGTTTTTTATTTTATTTTATTTATTTAGGGCGATGGAATTAAGTGACTTGCCAAAATCTACATAGTTAGACAATTATTAAGTGTCTGAGGCTGAATTTGAACTCAGGTTCTCCTGTCACCAAGGCCAGTGCTCTATCTACTGTGCCACCTAGCTGCCCCCCACTAAGCCATTCTTAAAATTCCTTAGGGACTGACTATTTACTTAGAAAACAACATGTTAATAATATCTTTATTGTATTTTTACTTTTTTTTTTTTTTTTTTAGTTTTTGCAAGGCAATGGGGTTAAGTGGCTTGCCCAAGGCCACACAGATAAGTAATTATTAAGTGTCTGAAGCTGGATTTGAACTCAGGTACTCCTGACTCCAGGGCTGGTGCTCTATCCACTGTGCTACCTAACTGCCTCCTATTTTTACTTATTTTAAAAAATTTCCAAATTGTACTTTTCACTGGTATTGTTATATAATATTTTGATATGAAGATATGAAGTCTGATAACTTTGTTCTAGACAACTCTTTAAGACTAAGAAGTCTGTAAAAATTTCTACTGAGACAGTGCCAATCTATCTTGGTGAAAGGAATTTCCTTAACCCAAAGTTCACTAAATTAATAGGATCATAGGTCTCTGGAGAGTAATGTGAAACTGTGCCCAAAGAGCAAGAAAACTTTCCATACCCTTTGACTGAGCAATTCCAATTCTAAGTCTATATCCAGAAGACATTACTAAAACTAAGAAAACTCCTACATGTTCCAAAATATTCATAAAAGCTCTTTTTTTTAATGACAAAGAAATAGAACTTGAAGGGTGTGCCCATGAATTTGGGAATGGCTAAACAAATTATTGTACATGAATACTGTGGAGTATTATTGTTCTATAAGAAACCATAAATGATCTGACTCTAGAGAAGCATGAATTGAGTTACAATATCTGATACTGAGCAAAGGGAGCAGAACCAAAAGAACAATGTACACATTAACAACAACATTGTGAGATATTAAACCTTGACTGAAGCAGCTTCTGTCAGCAGTTTAGAGAGCTAGGACCTGTTATGGACAATGTTATAGTTAGCCAGAAGAAGAAAAACAAAACAAAACAAAAAACACTTCAGAATCTGAAGAACACTTTATAAAATTATCTCTTAATGTATCTCTTTCCCTTAATCCTAATTCCTCATACCAAAGCCTACTAATTTGTAAACATGTTTATCAAAAATAGGAAGGAAAGGTGGAAGGAAATTTTGTAACCTAAAAATACATGAGCATATAGATGAAAATAAATAAATGAATTATTTTTTTAAAAAGATCACAGTTCTCAAATCCCTGTTTCTAGTCTTTCTGTGTAAGGCCCTGAACTAATTATCCTACTGAGTTAAAAATATAAAAAGAGAGAAAGGAAAAAAATCCTCATTCTCCATTAGTCTGCATTCTATGAGGAGAAACATATACATTTATGTCAGTGTGCTCTGTTCTCATTGTCCAAGAGCAATGCTGTTATAAGTCTACTTTCACAGGTTACTTTGCTTGGGTTTTTTTTTTTGTTGTTGTTGGGTTTTACTCTGAAGAGCTTGAGACCTCTCCTTTAAGCTATCTGTTACAACATTTTCCCACCAATTTTAAGTACCATTGCATAGCAACCAAGTTTCGTTTATGCTTTAAGCATGAATCATCTTTTAGAAATCAATATTTACTCTGCAGATGTAACATGGACAAAATAACAAATCTTTAATCTAGATAATTCAGGGGAATACTTGACTCCATGTAATCTCTGGGATTAGTGTTTTCAGACTTTTGAGTATTTCTCCAAAACTATTGGTCTTGCCAACTTTGAAGCATGACTATTGAATATTTGTTTCAACTGTACCTAGACTTTAATCAAAAATATCACTCCTTGTTCCTCTGGGCATAAGTACTAAACTGGTTGAAAAAAAAAGTGGCATAGAACATAACTCCTAGACTCTTCACATCCTGGGGTGAAGGAGTACCTCTTCTGATTTTTCAAAATTCAGAAGGTTGATTAAGCAGATTAATCCTTTCCATTTAATGAAAGAGAAAAAAATCTAATGAAGCTAAAAGACCATGACATAATTTTAGAAGGCTATATGACCTCAAAGGGAGAAGACCTCAGATCTTTCCCTTTCCCTTTTACAGACCTTTCACTGAATTTTGTAATGGAAAGAATCATACCACCAAAGAACTGTTAAAAGTGAACAACCAAGAAAGCACAGAACCCAATGGAAATATGTTGAAGGCAAGCCAAGCTTTGACTATTCAGCCAGTTAAGGAGTCTTCCATTATGCAATCTGTTTGACAGGTTTGAATTAATGGTGAATTTTCTACATGTTTTTTAAAATCTATAATTAATTGTCAATGTACATTTTTTAAGTACCAGCTATATTGTAGTCACTGTATTAAGAGCTATATATACATTAAAATGCAAAAAAATGCAAAAAGAACAAAAAAGAACCAAACAAAAGACAAGAACTAAAAAAAAATATATTCTCATAACTCTTCCAAATGCAGTGTCCCCAGTCTCTCCCTCATCAAGGAGTATATTTCACATTATCTTGATTTATGCCAGACCTTCATTCAATAAGTATATAGAAAATAAGTACAATATGTGTAAAGAAAGGTAGAGAGGGAGGGCTTTGTGATTAACTTGATCAGAAAGACTGCATGTAAACAGTGATGTTTGAACTAAGTTTTGAATAAACAAAGATGGCTTCCTTAAGGCAAAGATGAAAATGAAGTCCATTCTAAGCATGGTATTGCTACTTGCAAAAGCAAGGATATGAAAAATGGTGTATGATAAATGAGAAATAGTTAAAATGGAATTGTAGTACAGAATATGGGAAAGGGAGTAATGTGTAATGAATCTAAGGGGCAAAATAGGACCAGAGTGTGAAGGGCTTTAAAAGTCAAATATTTGATTTTTTTTTTTTTCTTTAGAAGAAATGGAGAGTCAGAAGATTTCTCCTTTTAGAAAACTGCTATGGCATCTTTTTGGATTGAAGTGGGGAGATTTGATTTAATAAGACACATTTAAAGAACGCACTTCAAAAGTTTAAGCAAGAAATTATGAAGGTCTGAAGCAGACTGGTGATTATATAAGTAAAGAGAAGGGATTGGTTGTGAGATATATTGGAATAAAACAATGGCAAGAATTGGCAATTGATTTAATTGGTGCGGTTTGGGAGAGTGATAAATTAATGATCAACTAAGAGTATGAATATGGGTGATTGGAAGAATTCTGATGTCTAGTTAGTCAGTAAGCTTTTAACATGAATCTTCTGTATTTCAAACACTGTTCTAAGATAAGGCTACAAAGTAAAGGGCAGAAGGTCCCTGCCCTTAAGGAGTCCACAGTATAAATTGGAAGGATGAAATGAAAACAGCTCTATACAAGTAAGATATATAAATGGCATAAATTTGAGCCGTAAGAGGGACAAAAAAGGTTTCTAGTAGAAGGTGGGATTTTAGCTGGGACTTGAAGAAACCCGGGGATACCAGGATATAGAGTTGGGGCGATAGGGAATTCTAGTCATGGGGAAAACCTGAAATAGGAGGAAGAAATATTTTGGAAGGAAGATAGAGAATTTGTGTACATGGTGGGTAATTAATGACCATTTGTTGGAAGAGGGAAATGAAATTTAAATAGTTTCAATGTGAGGTAATGAGGGAGATCTTTAGGATTGTGAAAGCCAGCAAACTGATTAATCCCAATTTCACTAATTTGCAATTTAGGGATTTATTTATCAACTGAATAACTTCTTGGTAGTCATAATGGATAGTTGGTAGGCATTTGCTCAGAGATCTCTTTATTAGTGAATTATTGATTCAGGATACAAGCTTTTATCATCCCACTCAGGTCAATGCAAGTGTTCAACATGCTTACTCAATGTATTTTCCCATCTTTATGAACACATTACTCTCATTAATTTTAATGAACATTAAGTTTGCCCACAAAAGGAAGAAAATATCACTTGCCCTGCAGCGTGAAATAGCATTAGGGATACTTGGTTGGATACATTGGTACACAAGCACTTATTTAGGCATTTAAAAACTTAATATAATTATAAACTCCTAATTTCAATTCTTTGTGCCATTGTTCATGGTGATTCCCTTTTGTGACTTATTCCACCACTTTACTTTTCCTCATCTGAACAATAAAAACAACGGAGTATTTTATTACTATGGAAATAATCACGGGGGGAAATGCTCCTGTCTTAGCAAGTCTAAGAGATAAAGTATATGATGTGGAGGGGCAGATGAATTAGTGCAAAGAGAATGTAAGTGATCTATTTTCCTCTATTATTGTTCCTCCCTACTTCTCATATTCAGAAGTATAAGCATTTGTTCCTTGCTGTTGATTGACTTTTGAATAATGAGATTTCATAATGGAAAGATCAGTCATCTTGGAACCAGAAAAACCTGAATTTGAGTCTTATATTGAATAATTACTTACAATGTGTCTCTGGGAAGACCACTTAACTTCTCTGAATATCAGTTTCCTATTCTGTATAAGAAAGATAATGATATCTTATTCATAGAGCTAGCATGAATCAAATGAGAGAGTTATGTAAGGGGTTTTATATAATTTACAGAGCTATGCAAAGGTAAACCATCATGATTAGTTGTTTTGGGTTTTTTTTTTTAGGTTTTTTTGCAAGGCAAACGGGGTTAAGTGGCTTGCCCAAGGCCACACAGTTAGGAATTATTAAGTGTCTGAGACCAGATTTGAACTCAGGTACTCCTGACTCCAGGGCAGGTGCTTTATCCACTACACCACCTAGCTGCCCATGATTAGTTGTTAAGAAGAAGGAGGAAACAGAGGATAGAGCTTTAGTTTTAGAGACTAAAAAATATAGGTTAATATCCTTCCTTTAACATATACTAGCTGTGTAAACTTGAGCAAATCCTTTGTTCTTTCAATGCACTGAAAAAGGTTTCAGACTTTAAATTAAAGCTAAATAATTGATCTGCCTTGGTAAATTCCTTACATTAATTAAAGCACAAGTCCAAATATAGATACATATGACTGTATGTGATGCGCATTCAGATGTTTTATACATGATTATATATGTTATATACATGTGCATATATATACATATATACACACACATGTATGAGTCTATCATAATGTTTTAATCATGCATTGGAAGGATGGTAGAAAAAATACTATTTTGCATTATAGAAACTTTAATGGGAAAGAAATTGCTTTAGAACCTATTTCATTCCCATGTGAGGGATAAATTCTCTCTAAACATAATTGGTCATCTAGACACTGCTTGAATGAATTCAATAACAGGGAGGATGCCATATCCTTGATCCCATTTCATTATTAGAAAACTGATTTTTGGGAATTTTTAAAAAAAATTAAGCAGAAATCGGCTTCCCTTGATTTGCTCTCCTTATTCTTTGCTTACACGGACACAACTTCAATATATTATCATCCTTTAGAACATAGAACAAATCTAAACCTTATAGCTCAGAATGTTTCAGTTACTTGAAGACAATTATCATAGGCCTACTGAAACTTTTCATTCCATGTTAAAATATACCCAGTTCCAAGTGAAGTATTTTAACTTCTACTTGCCTCAGTTATCTCAACTGTCAAAGGGAGATAATAATAACATTTACTTTGAAGGATTTCAGTGAGGTGAAAATCAATTGAGAAAATATTTGTAAAGACATTTTCATAGAGCTTGATATATAGCAGACACTATACAAACATTAGTTAAAATTATTAAGTGTCAGAGACAAGTCTGAGTTTTTCTTTATGTGTTTGTTTTTTTGCAAAGCAATAGGGTTAAGTGACTTGCTCAAGGTCACACAGCTAAGTAATTATTAAATGTCTGAGACCAGATTTAAACTCAGGTCCTCCTAACTCCAGGGCTGGTGCTCTATCCACTACACCACCTAGCTGCCCCCGCCCCAGGTTTTCTTGGCTCTGAAGCCAAGTTTATATAGATTGTGCTATATTGTCCTATGAATTAAATATACCAAATAAAAATTTCTTGTTTTCAGCAATATAATTTTATTTCAATCCCTTTGCAAAACAATTTGCAATTCTTGCAATGGACTATTTCAAATTACATTTAAGAAGAAATACATTATGTGTTGAGGATACTCATTCCACTTTTGAATAGACCTAATAATATGGAAATTTTACTTTGATGATTTTTCTTTCTTATACAGTTGAATTTTTTTTAAATTTCTAAACATTGATTTCGGTTCTGCCTTCTAATAATAAGCAAAACCAATTTATCCCCTCTTCCACATGCTTGTCGATCATTACCAAAAATATGGAATTTTAGAAGTGGGAGAGACCTCAGTGGGGTTTTAGCCCAATTGAGAATAAATTGCCCCCATTTCACTATGTCATCCTCTGAATAAGCTACATCTTTCATCTTTCTGTCATATGCAAGATTTATAATCGTGTCAAATACTCTTTTATCCAAATCAGTGATTGAAATGTTAGTGTAGAGTGAAGCAGAAATTCCTAGGACAGTAGAGGCCTTCTGTCAAACCAACATTGAACCATCACTGACTATTATATGGGTCTCACTATTCAATCAGTTCCAAGGGTAGCAATCATATCCCCTGACCTGTAACTTCTCTTTTCCAGACTAAATATAATATCCTTATCTTCCTCAGCCCACCTATATATGGTATGTACTTGAGGCCCCAATCAACCTGGCTTCCCTGTTTTATATTCTCCATAGCTTCCTGGATATGGAGGTATTAAAATCATTTCTTTTGTACTCACCAACTCTTGACTGTTATTGGGGAGTGGAAATACTCCTTTATATCCATTATTATTTAAATTTTTTTGTTTCCTTCATGAAACAAACTACATAATCCCTTAATGTTGAGGGTCCTACTATTCAAATTTATCACTCAATCTACATCCTGTAGGCTTTTAAGCAGAGAGATCCTTGAGAAATTCTCTATCCCTTCTCAATGAATTTAGTTCTTAACTATTAGTATTTCTCTTATGTTTCAACTATTTTAACTTCTGAGTTCCCCAACCTTCTTAATTCATATGAGTTATTTTTCCAAGGCACCCTAGATTCAAGCAAAGATGATAACATCTTAAATCACCACACTGAAATATCCTGTTACATTGTTTAAGAGCTTTGAAATTACTTTATTTGATCACCATCTCTTTCCATTTCTCCCTATGGCCTATGATCTTTTTTTTTTTTCAGTTGTGAAAAGAAAAATAGAAATTTATTAAGGGGTCTTTACAAAGCAAGAAAAGTGATAGAGAAGTTAAGAAAGATTAAATGGGGGGTGGGGGGTGGAAGGCACAGTGAATAGAGTATTGGCCCTGTAATCAGGAGGACCTGAATTCCAATTTGACCTCTGACACTTAACAATTACCTAGCTGTGTGACCTTGGGCAAGTAACTTAACCCCATTGTTTTGCAAACAAAACAAAACAAAACAAAACAAAAAACCCAGAAAGATTAAATGGCCACATGTATAGTAGTAAAACTAATTAGCTAGGCAAGCCACCTGTGAGATTAATGCAGGAAGTTGAAAGGAAAAAGAGGAACACCATTTGATCTTTAAGCCCATGAATTATCTCATGACATCTCTTCCCTCAGCATGCTGATTTTGTTATTTTTCCCAGAGTATTGCCTATTGTAATAGTTATATGACTCTACTTTGTCACAACTTCTTGTGAACCAGTTCAACTCTACAGTATTCTCTCTTCTGAAATCTCATATCTTTATCCTATCTATCTGTATTATCACCATTGTTTTATCATTATACTTTCCCAAAATCCAGTATTGGAATATTTCAGCCCTCTACCTTCTTGACACATATTCATTTGTTATTGAAAATAATTAAAGGAACCACAAAATTATACTAATGGGGGTTACTATAAATTTCTAGTATCTAATCCCAGGTGAATCCTTGTTGTAACAAGAAAAAATGAAACATTATTTTCATCCTTAATTGCTTTATTATCTCATTTGATATATCAGTCATTCCAAATATTTTCTCCTTCCTTTTGCCTCCCTTTCTTTTTACCCTCTTTATTAGTACCCAAAACATCAAATCATGCTTCAAAAAAAATTGAAAATGAGACTATTTTCCAAAACTCTCCCTTCTTTTTTCCTTCATGTCTTTCAGATAACCTTTGTCCCTCCCCTACTATCCACTGTCTCACTTGTGTCTTGTATGAAAAAAAAATGACCCTTTTCTTTGCCATGGACAACTATTTTTTCATATAAGTCAATCAAGCTTTGATTTCTCTAGAAAATTATTCCACTAGTGTCCACAATCCAAAAGCAGCTTCAGGAGAATCCTAATAAAAAAAGAAAGTTCTATATGAAAGTTAATGTTCTTTATAATCTAACCATCTTTCTTTTCCAATCTAAAATGTGATCCCCCCTTCATGAAATCTCTTATTTAGTAATGCAAAACTATTTTTGTTGCTCAGAAATCAGGCTATCTCCCTACCCCCTGAATTTGCATTATTTATCCCAAACCCTTAGAATGTTCTAAAACCGTTACCTCCATGTTTCAGTTTCCTTAATTCCATCAAGACTCAGTTCCAATTAGACTGTTTGCAGAAGACTTTCCCAGATATGTTTCCCCACTTCTCCTACTTCCCAGCTCATTTTTTTTTGTTTGTTTGTTTCATATTTACTTCACATCTTATTTATGGGTACTATCCACTATAAGAAGATAATCTCTTTGGGTACAAGGACAATTTTTCTTCATATCTTCAGAACTTAGCACAGTTACTTAGACATATTAAGAAATATTTAGTTGTCAATTGATGTTAGAAAATCACTGTGGCACAGTAGATAATGTCTTGGAGAAAATAAGCCCAAGATACAGGTTCTTTTTTTGTATTTGAATGATATTATCAGTGGAAATAATAACAATTCATTTAACTTCTCCAAGCTTCAGGCACTGCTTACTGAAATTTGAAGAAAGTAAGGAATATACCATGGAAATTTATGGAATAGTCACATTTTCGTCCTCCATTATCTGGGTCATACTAAAATGGAATTTTTTGCCATTAAACACAAGTGTGAGTGACTGGTCAGATGAAGTCAAGATACTGAAAAAAATGTAGGAACACCCTACAGCAAAATGTCAACCAAATTCAACATGCAGTCATGTTTCATTGAGAGCCCCAAGACTCAGAATAGATTTTAAGCATCTAAGTATCTTAACTGCACCAGCTGAATGCTATATTTATTCCATGGACTTTCTGCATATGTGAAGTCATAAAGCACCTTCAAGCACAGGTTGTATTTCAATATGATTGCAATAAGATTGAAAATCTGAAAATGAACTTTTATTTTATATTTTATTTTTACTCAGTTATATATAAAAAAAGCTTTTGACTTCCAAATTCGCTTTATTCCTCCTTCTCTATGCCCTCATTGAGAAGGCAAGCAATTAAATATAGGAAATACATGACTTCTCTGCAAAAAACATAATAATTGAGAAAGAAAACATAGATTCCTCCCCCCAAAAAATAAAAAATAAGAAAAATAATGTAAAATAATATGTTTCAATCTGTTTTCAAATACAATCAGAGTCTGAATCATCATATGTTCTTTAGTGTTGTCTTGGGTCATTTTATTGTTGAAAATAGTTAAGTCATTTAAAACTGACCATCTTACAATGTTGCTGTTTATACACAGTGTACTTCACTTTGCATCAGTTCATGTAAATCTTTCCTGGTTTTTCTAAGAACAGCCTGCTCATTATTTCTTTTAGCACAGTAGCACTGCATAACTGCATAATAATCACATACTACCATTTGTTTAGGTATTCCTTGACTAAGGGGTATCCATTTAAATTCTAATTCTTTGTCATCAGAAAAGAGCTGCTATAAGCATATTAAGTATATTTGTTTACATAAATTCCTTTTCTTTTTTTTCTTTTTCTTTTTTGGGATACAGATTGAAATGACTAGGTGTGTATGCATGGTTTTATAACCCTTGGAACTCTTTGAGTTCCAATTTACTCAACAGAATGGTTGAAACTGGTCACAACTCCTCCAACAAAGCATTAACTCATTTTCCCCATATCCTCTCCAACACTTATCCATTTCCTGTTCTGTTAGCCAATATAGGAATTGTATTAATTTGTATTTTCTAAACAAAAGTTAGTTGAAACATTTTTAATGTGGATATAGATAGATTTAATTACTTCAGCTGAAAACTGTTCTTTTGTTTTGATCATTTATCAATTGGGGAATGATTCTTGCATTTTTAAAATAAATTTGAATATGTTTTCTATATGTTTGAGAAATCAGACCATAATCAGGAAAACCTGATTTAGTTTTTCCCCCCACAGTTACTAACTGTAATTATCTCCATTCTCTTTCCTACCCCCCCCCCAACTTATTCTATCCTATTTCTCCTTTTCTAAAAATTATTTGGCTTCTCTTCTGGCTAAGATGGCAGAGAAGACAGGCACTGTGATAGGTGCTCTGTCTTTCCTCCCAGAAATAACATGAGAGAAACTTCTTAACAGAAATTCGATCAACAAAACCCAGAAAGAGAAGCTAGGAGAAAGGACACCTACCAAGAAGGTCTTTCTCAGGGGACTGTGGGTGAACCTGGAGATGAGAGCACAGGATAGGTCCAGGGACTGTAGCTCTTGGAAGCCCAAGGGCCAGCCTCAGCCATAGAGACTTTGGTGAGTGGCAGGTGTGAGATCCAACTTTAGCTGCAGACTCTTTGGCAAGTGGGGGGGAGGAAGAGGAGAGGAGCTACTGGAGGTGAATTCTAGCACAGAGTCTGAGAGTAAGCCTGGAGTACAACAAGCTGGGTATGGGACCTGAGTTCCATACTTTCAGGAGAGCTCTTTGCCCAGAACAAACAATAAACAAGCCCTCCCACCCCCTCAGTTCACTACACAGAAAGAGATTAACTCCCACCCCAGGATCCAGCCCAGTGTTCAAGGTCAACTCAGACCCTCATGCTTAGGACCTCACTCCAGAGAAAGCAAACAGCCCCCCCCCCCCCCCAATGGCTGTCCCCTGGAATTACTAAGCCAAGTGAACAAAGCCTCTGGGATCTTCAAAAACAAACCTTTGAGAGCCAGCTCCCCCGAATTCCACACAGCACAAGATGAAAAAAAATGCCAGAGGAAAAGGGGGGCATGGAAAAATACTTAGAAGAAATAGATTCTAACCCAGAGAGATCTAGCACTACTGAGGAAAATATGCACTGGTCTCCAGCACAGAAAAACTTCCTTGAAGAAATCAGGAAGGAGTTTAAAAATCTATTGGAAAAAAAGTGGGAAAAGCAACTCAAGAGAAAATTAACACCTTCCAAGTGAAAATTAGTATCATGAAACAAGAAAACAAATCCTTGGAAAATATAATTGGAAAATACAAAATGAGACTAACTCTCTCAGATTTTCAATTGGGCAAATGCAAAAAGAAAATGATTCTCTCAAATCCTCAATTGGGCAAATGCAAAAAAAAAATGATTCTTTCAAATCCTCAACTGGGCAAATGCAAAGAGGAAATGATTCTCTCAAAAGTACATTTGGGGGATGGCTAGGTGGGGCAGTGAATAGAGCACCAGCCTTGGAATCAGGAGTACCTGGGTTCAAATAGGACCTCAGACACTTAATAATTACCTAGCCATGTGGCCTTGGGCAAGCCACTTAAACCCATTGCCTTGAAAAAAAAAATCTAAACAAA
This sequence comes from Macrotis lagotis, assembly GCF_037893015.1. Taxonomy (NCBI): domain Eukaryota; kingdom Metazoa; phylum Chordata; class Mammalia; order Peramelemorphia; family Peramelidae; genus Macrotis; species Macrotis lagotis. The sequence goes on from NC_133658.1 coordinate 67,996,114, forward strand.
AAAGTACATTTGGACAAATAGAAAAGTCCTTCAAAAATAGAATAGACCAACTGGAAAAGGAGCAGTAAAAGATAAATGAAGAAAAATCTCTAAAAACAAAAAAGAATGGAGTCAGTGTAAAATAATAATTTCATGAGACAACAAGACTCTGTTAAACAAAACCAAAAGATAGAAAAAAATAGAAGTAAATGTAAAATACCTCATCAGTAAAACCACTGACCTCAATAACAGGTCAAGCAGGGAGAATCTGAGAATTATAGGCCTTCCTGAAAACATTGAATAGAAAAAAGCCTGGACTTAATATTATAGCATTTAGTGATGGAAAATTGCCCTGATATCATGGAACCAGAGGGCAAAATAGTTATTGAAATAATACATCAATCCTGGGGCAGCTAGGTGAAGTAGTGGATAAAGCACCAGCCCTGGATTCAGGAGTACCTGGGTTCAAATCGGGTCTCAGACACTTAATAATAACCTAGCTGTGTGGTCTTGGGCAAGCCACTTAATCCTTGTTTGCCTTGCAAACAAAAAACAACCTAAAAAAAAAAGAATACATCAATCCCCTCAATAAAGAGATCCTAAAATGAAAACACCAAGGAATGCTGTGACCAAATTCCAGAACTATCAAATAAAAGAAAAAATCCTACAAGCAGCCAGAAAGAAAAAAATGTAAATTCCAAGGAGCCACAGGAAGGATTAAACAGGACTTGGCCACAGCAACTTTTAGGGATCAAAGGGCCTGGAGTGAGATATTCTGAAGTGCAAGGGAGCTTGGAATGCAGCCAAGAATCCACTACCCAGAAAAGCTGAGCCTTCTCTTCCCGGGAATAAAGATGGACATTTAATGAAATGGGACTCTTCAAAGATTTCATGATGAAAAGAATAGAGCTAAATAGAAAATCTTGACATCAAACAGGAGGCTCAAGAGACACTTGAAAAGATTTAAGAACAATACCTCCTTAAAAAAGGGGGCAGTAAGGACAAAGGAAGTTGGAGGGAGACTGAATCAGGTAAATCTCATTACACCAAGAGGTACAAAAGCCCTATTGGAATTGAGGGGAAGAAGGAAAGAGGTGAGAACTACCTGAATCTTCATCTCATGAGACTTGCCTTAAAGTCAACTCAGACACAATTTCAGAAACTTATTGTACCTTTCAGGCATTAAAAGGTGAAAAGGGAAGGGGACATGGGGCCAGGGAGAAAAAGGAGAACCAACAGAAGAAAGGGAAGAAGGGGAAAAGGGGAAAAGGGAAAGAGGAACAAAGGGGAGTGGAGTTGATTGATATAAGGGGGAAAACCCAATGAAGGTGGCGGTAATCCAGAAACAAAACACTGGGGAATAAGAATAAAGGGGAAAAAGAGGAAAAATACAAACAGAAGGAATATAGCATGGAGGGCAATAAATAGTTCATAATTATAACTTTGAATGTGAATGGGATGAACTCTCCCTTAAAATGTAAGCAGATAACAGAGTGGATTTAAAACCAGAATCCTACAATATGCTGCTTACAAGAAACTCATTTGACACAGAGAGATACATAAAGGTAAAAGGTTGGAGCAAAATATATTTTGCTTCAGCTGAAGTGACAAAAGAAGGGATAGCAATCCTTGTCTCAGACAAAGCAGCTGCAAAAATAGATACCCTTAAAAGAGATAAGGAAGGAAACTATATCCTCTTAAAAGGTACCATAGACAATAAAGGAATTTCAATACTAAATATGTATGCATCCAATGGGACAGCATCCCAATTCTTAGAGGAGTACTTGAAAGAGCTACAGAAAGACATAGACAGCAAAACTCTACTAGTGGGAGACCTCAATCTCCTGCTCTCAGATTTTAGATAAATCAAATCATAAAACAAGCAAGAAGGAAGTTAAGGAGGTAAATAGATTGTTAGAAAAACCTGGATATGATAGACCTATGGAGGAAATTGAATGGAAATAGAAAGGAATATACTTTTTTCCTGCAGTACATGGCACTTCCACAAAAACTGATCATGTACTAGGACATAAAAACCTAATGATCAATTGCAGAAAGGCAGAAATAGTGAATACATCTTCCTCAGATCATAATGCAATAAAAATCATATGCAATATTGAGCCAGAGAGATATAGACCCAGAACTAATTGGAAACTAAATATCCCCATTTTAAAGAATGAGTTGGTCAAACTACAAATTATAGAAAAAAATAATTATTTCATCCTAAATTATGACACTAATAAAAAAAATACCAAAATACAGTCAAGGTGGTTGTCAGGGGATATATTTTATCTTTCAATGTTTACATGAATAAATTAGAGAAAGACGAAATCAATGAACTAAATTTGCAACTAAAAAATAGAGAAAGAACAATGAAAAACCTCCAATTAAATACCAAATTAGAAATTCTAAAAATTAAAGGGGAAATTAATAAAATTGAAAGCAAGAAAACTATTGAACTAATAAATAAAACTAAGAGATGGTTTTCATGAATAAAACAATAAAGTTCATAAACCCCTGGTCAATTTGTTTTAAAAAAAGGAAGAAGAAAATCAAATTGCTAGTATCATAAATGAAAAAGGTGAACTCACCACCAATGAGGAAGAAATTAAAGTAATAATTCAGAATTATTTTGCCCAATTCTATGCCAATAAATTTAACAATCTAAGTGAAATGGATGAATAATTACAAAAATATAAATTGCCCAGCTTAAATGAAGAGGAAATTAAAAACTTAAGTAACCCTATCTCAGAAAAAGAAATTTATCAAGCCATTATTGAATTCACTAAGATAAAATCTCCAGGGCCAGATGGATGCACAAATGAATTCTATCAAACATTTAAGAAAAAATTGGTTCCAATTCTATATACACTCTTTGGAAAAATAGGGGAAGATGGAACTCTGCCTAACTTTTTCTAACACCAATATGGCACTGATACCTAAACCAGAAAGAATTAAAACAGAGAAAGAAAATTATAGACCTATCTCCCTGATGGATTAAGATGCAAAAATCTTAAATAAAATCACAGCAATACAACTACAAGTTATCACTAGAATAATTCATTATGATCAAGTAGGATTTTTCTCAGGAATGCAGGGCTGATTCATTATTAGGAAAACTGTTAGTATAATTAATTATATCAGTTACCTACCTATCAGAAATTATATAATCATATCAATACATGCATAAAAAGTTTTTGACAAAATAGAGCACCCATTCCTACTAAAAACACTGGAGAGTGGAAAAAATGGTTTGTTCCTTAGAATAATAAGCAGTTTCTATCTGAAACCATCAACAAGCATTATATGCAACACGGATAAGCTTGAGGCATTCCCAGTAAGATCAGGGGTGAAACAAGGATGCCCATTATCACCACTACTATTCAATATTGTATGAGAAATGTTAGCCAGAGCAATAAGAAAAGAAAAAGAAATTGAAGTAATTAGAACAGGGAAGGAGGAAACAAAACTCTCACTCTTGGCAGATGACATGATGGTATACCTAGAGAATCCCAAAAAGTCATCTGAAAAATTACTAGAAATATTTAACAACTTTAGAAGAGTTGTAGGATATAAAATAAACCCTTATAAATCTTCATCATTTCTATATATGACTAGCAAGACACAGCAGAAAGAGCTAGAAAGAAAAATCCCATTCAAAGTAACTTCAGACAAAATAAAATACCAGGGAGTTTACCTGTCAAGGCAGAGTCAAAAATTTTTTGAAAACAATTACAAAACTCTTCTCACACAAATAAAATCAGATTTAAGTACCTGGACAAACATCAACTGCTCATGGATAGGTCGAACTAATATAATAAAAATTACAATTCTACCAAAACTAAACTACTTGTTTAGTCCCCTACCCATCAAATTTCCAAAAAAATAATTTAATGAGTTAGAAAAATTTGTAAGTAAATTTATATGGAAAAAAAAGTCAAGAATTTCTAGGGATTCAATGAAAAAATGTGCAAAAGGAGGCGGCTTAGCCTTACCAGATCTAAAATTATATTATAAATCATCAGTCCTCAAAACTGTCTGGTATTGACTAAGAAATAGAGTCATGGATCAGTGGAATAGACTAGGTGCAATAGCAGGAAATGATTGTAGTAATCTGCTGTTTGATAAACCCAAAGAGTCCAGCTATTGGGATAAAAACTCTTCAATAAAAAATGTTGGGAAAATTGGAAGTTAGTATGCAACAAATTTTGATTAGACCAGCATCTTAAACCCTATGACAAGTTAAGATCCAAATAAGTACAAGATTTAGACATAAAAAATAATATTATAAGCAAACTAGAAGATCAAGGAGTAGTTTACCTGTCAGATCTATGGATAGGGAAACAGTTTATGACCAAGGATGCAATAGAGAACATCATTCAAAACAAACTATATAATTTTGATTACATTACATTACATTAAAAAGCTGTAACCAATATCAAAAGTAATATAGTAAATTGGGAAATAATTTTTGCAACTAGTATTTCTGACAAAGGACTCATTTCTAAAATATACAGAGAACTGAATCAAATTTTCAAAAAAAATAAGCCATTCCCCAATTGACAAATGGTCAAAGGATATGCAAAGGCAATTTTCAGCTCAGGAAATCAAAGCAATCCATAGTCATATGAAAAATTGCTCCAAATCTTTACTTATTAGAGAAATACAAATTAAAGCATCTCTGAGTTAACACCTCATACCTCTCAGACTGGCCAATATGTCCAGAAAGGACAATGCTCAATGTTGAAAGGGATGTAGGAAACTTGGGACACTAATACATTGTTGGTGGAGCTGTAAAGTCATCCAACCTTTCTGGAGAGCAATTTGGGATAATGCTCAAAGGGCAACAAAAATGTGCATACCCTTTGATCCAACAATACTGCTACTGGGTCTATGCCATGAAGACATGATGAAAAAAGCATAAAACCATCAATTATACAAAAATATTTATAGCAGCTCTGTTTGTGGTGGCAAAAAAATTGGAAATTAAGTGAATGTCCTTCAATTGGGGATTGGCTTAACAAACTATGGTTTATGTATGTCATGGATCACTATTGTTCTTTTAGAAACCAGGAGGGATGGGAAATCAGGGAAGCCTGGAAGGATTTGCATGAACTGATGCTGAGAGAGATGACCAGAACCAGAAAAACATTGTACAAACTAACAGCAACAAGGGGGGTGATGATCAAACTTGATGGACTTGCTCATCCTTTCGTTGCAACAACCATGGACAATTTTGGGCTATCTGCAGTGGAGAATACCATCTGTATCCAGACAAAGAATTATGGACTTTGAACAAAGAACAAAGACTTTTACCATTAAATTAGAAAAAAAGAAATGTTATATTCTTATAGAATTTTTCTATCTCATACTTTATTTTTCTTCCTTAAGGATATGATTTCTCTGTCATCACATTTAACTGAGATTAATGTATAACGTGCAACCAATGTAAAGACTTATAGAATGCCTTCTGTGGGGGGGGGTGGAAGGGAAGAAAGAATTGGGGAAAATTTGTAAAACTCAAACTAAATAAAATCTTTCTTAAAAAATAAAAATTAAATTAAAAGTAGAAAAAATATTTGGCTTCTAACTATCGCCTATCTCAATCCATACTCCCTTCTATCACACATTTTCCCTTCACTTATCTACTTTTTTGTATGTTTAGATAGATTTTCATAAACAATTCTCTTTGTACGTTTTATCTTCTGAATAAATTCTGATGACAGTAAGGTTCACTTACAGTCCCTTACCTCCCCTTCTTCAATTTCATCATAAAATTTCTTTTGCCTCTTATTAGTCATAAAATTTACTTCATTCTCTATTTCTCTTTCCCTTTTTCTCTCACTATATTCCTCTAATTTATTTTTTAAGGTACCTTCTAAATTCATTCACTGAGGAGAAAAAATGTCTTTAAAAAGTAGAATTGGCCAAAAGAGAAAGTATAGCACAAAATTCATTGTAAAAAAAATCCATAAAAGTAGAATTGTTCAAATACAAAAGGCACTTACACCTATAACCTCTGTCTAAATATATACCTTCTAATGTTCCTAATAATGAAAAAGTCTTTATGAATTACTAGTATCATCTTCTATTGTAGGAATGTAAACAGTTTAACTTTATTAAATGTCTTTTGATTTCTACTTCCTGTTTACCCTTTTCTATTTCTCTTGAGTCTTGTTTCTGAAAGTCAATTTTTCTATTCAGCATGTTTTTTTTTTAATTTTACACTTTATTTTTTATTTTTATTGAAGATATTATTTGAGTTTTACAATTTTCCCCCAATCTTGCTTCCCTCCCCCACCCTCACCCCACAGATAGCACTCCCTCAGTCTTTACTTTGTTTCCATGTTTTACCTTGATCCAATTTGGGTGTGATGAGAGAGAAATCATATCCTTAAAGAGGACAGAATTCTCAGAGGTAACAAGATCAGACAATAAGATATCTGGTGTTTTGTTTTCCAAATTAAAGGGAATAGTCCTTGTACTTTGTTCAAACTCCATAGCTCCTTATCTGGATACAGATGGTACTCTCCTTTCCACACAGCCCAGAATTGTTCCCAATTGTTGCACTCATGGAATGAGCAAGTCCTTCAAGGTTGAACATCACTCCCATGTTGCTGTTAGGGTGTACAGTGTTTTTCTGATTCTGCTCATCTCACTCAGCATCAGTTCATGCAAATCCCTCCAGGTTTCCCTGAAATCCCATCCCTCCTGGTTTCTAATAGAACAGTAGTGTTCCATGACATACATATACCAGTTTGCTAAGCCATTCCCCAATTGAAGGACATTTACTGGATTTCCAATTCTTTGCCACCACAAAAAGGGCTGCTATAAATATTTTTGTACAAGTAATGTTTTTACCCTTTTTCCTCATCTCTTCAGAGTATAGACCCAGTAGTGGTATTGCTGGGTCAAAGGGTATGCACATTTTTGTTGCCCTTTGGGCATAGTTCCAAATAGCTCTCCAGAAGGGTTGGATGAGTTCACAGCTCCACCAACAGTTTAATAGTGTCCCAGATTTCCCACATCCCTTCCAACAGTGATTATTATCCTTCCTGCTCATACTGGCCAATCTGAGACGTGTGAGGTGGTACCTCAGAGAAGCTTTAATTTGCATTTCTCTAATAATTAATGATTTAGAGCATTTTTTCATATGGCTATGAATTGCATTTATCTCCTCATCTGTAAATTGCCTTTGCATATTCTTTAACCATTTGTCAATTGGGGAATGGCTTTTTGTTTTAAAATTATGACTCAGTTCTCTATATATTTTAGAAATGAGTCCTTTGTCAGAATCATGAGTTGTAAAGATTGTTTCCCAATTTACTATTTTTCTTTTGATGTTGATTACATTGGTTTTATCTGTGCAAAAGGTTTTTAATTTAATTAATTGAAATCATCTAATTGGTTTTTAGTGATGTTCTCCAACTCTTCCCTAGTCATAAACTGTTCCCCTTTCCATAGATCTGACAGGTAGACTAGTCCTTGATCTTCTAATTTGCTTATAGTATTGTTTTTTATGTCTGTGTCCTGTAACCATTTGGATCTTGTCTTGGTAAAGGGTGTGAGGTGTTGGTCTAATCTAAGTTTCTTCCATACTAATTTCCAATTATCCCAGCAGTTTTTATCAAAGAGAGACTTTTTATCTCAATGGCCAGACTCTTTGTTTTTATCAAACAGAAGATTACTATAATCCTCTCCTGCTTTTACACTAGTCTATTCCACTGGTCCACCACTCTATTTCTTAGCTAATACCAAACAGTTTTGATGACTGATGCTTTATAATATAATTTTAGATCAGGTAGGGCTAAGCCACCTTCATTTGCATTTTTTTCATTAAGCTCCTGGCAATTCTTCACTTTTTATTTCTCCATATGAATTTACTTACAATTTTTTCTAACTCATTAAAGTAATTTTTTGGAATTTTGATTGGTAGTGCACTAAACAAAATAGTTTAGTTTTGGTAGAATTGTCATTTTTATTATATTAGCTCTCATTTTCCATGAGCAGTTGATATTTGCCCAGTTATTTAAATCTGATTTAACTTGCGTGAGAAGTGTTTTATAATTGTTTCAAAAAGATTCTGAGTCTGTCTTGGCAAATAGACTCCCAAATATTTTTATACTGTCTGAGGTTACTTTGAATGGGATTTCTCTTTCTAGCTCTTCCTGCTGTTTCTTGCTAGACATATACAGAAAATTTGAGGATTTATGAGGGTTGATTTTATAACCTGTAACTTTGCTAAAATTGCTAATTTTTTCCAGTAGTTTTTTAGATGATTTCTTGGGATTCTCTAGGTAGACCATCATGTCATCTGCGAAGAGTGAGAGTTTTGTCTCTTCCTTCCAATTCTGCTTCCTTCAATTTCTTTTTCTTCTCTAATTGCTGATGCTAACATTTCTAATACAATATTGAATAGTAGTGGTGATAACAGGCACCTTTGTTTGATTCCTGATCTTATTGGGAATGCCTCTAGCCTCTCCCCATTGAATATAATGCTTGTTGATGGTTTCAGATAGATACTGCTAATTATTTTAAAGAACAGTCCATTTATTCCTACACTCTCTAGTGTTTTTAACAGGAATGGATGCTGTATTTTGTCAAAAGCATTTTCAGCATCTATTGATATGATCATATGATTTCTGATAGGTTTGCTGGTGATATAATTGTGTATACTAACAGTTTTCCTAATATTGAACCATCCCTGCATTCCTGGAAAAAATCCTACTTAATCATAATGTATTATCCTTGTGATGACTTGTTGTAGTCGTTTTGCTAAGATTTTATTTAGGATTTTTGCATCTATATTCATCAGGGAAATCGGTTTATAATTTTCTTTCTCTGTTTTAACTCTTCCTGGTTTAGGTAACAGTACCATGTTGGTCTCATAGAAAGAGTTAGGCAGAGTTCCATCTTTCCCTATTTTTCCAAAGAGTTTATATAGGATTGGAACCAATTGTTCCTTAAATGTTTGGTGGAATTCACTTGTGAATCCATCTGGCCCTATAGATTTTTTTTTTTAGGGAGTTCAATAATGGCTTGTTGAATTTCTTTTTCTGAGATAGGGTTGATTAGGTATTTAATCTCTTCTTCATTTAACCTGGGCAACTTATATTTTTGTAAATATTCATCCATTTCACTTAGATTATCAAATTTATTGGCATAGAGTTGGGCAAAATAATTTCGAATTATTACTTTAATTTCCTCCTCATTGGTGGTGAGTTCACCTTTTTCATTTATAGTACTAGCAATTTGGATTTCTTCTTTCTTTTTTTTAATCAAATTGACCAGAGGTTTATCAATTTTATTGGTTTTTTCATAATACCAACTTTTGGTTTTATTTATTAATTCAATAGTTTTTTTGCTTTTGATTTTATTAATTTCTCCTTTAATTTTTAGAATTTCTAATTTGGTATTTGATTGGGGATTTTTAATTTGTTCTTTCTCTAATTTTTTTAGTTGCATGTTTAGTTCATTGATTTCCTCTTTCTCCAATTTATTCATATAAGCATTTAGAGCTATAATATATCCCCTGAGAGTTGCTTTTAATGAATCCCATAGGTTTTGGTATGTTGTTTCATCATTATCATTATCTAGGATAAAATTGTTAATTCTATAATTTGTTTTTTGGTCCACTCATTTTTTAAAATGAGGTTATTCAGTTTCTAATTTGTTCTGCATCTATATCTCCTTAGCCCAGTATTGCATATGACTTTTATTGCATTGTGATCTGAGAAAGATGTATTCACTATTTCTGCCTTTCTGCAGTTGATCATGAGGTTTTTATGTCCTAGTACATGGTCAATTTTTGTATAAGTTCCATGTACTGCTGAGAAAAAAAGTATATTCCTTTCTATCCACATTCAATTTCCTCCATAAGTCTACCATATCTAATTTTTCTAACAATTTATTTACCTCCCTAATTTCTTTCTTGTTTGTTTTATGTTTTGATTTATCTAGATCTGATAGTGGGAGGTTGAGGTCTCCCACTAGTAGAGTTTTGCTGTCTATGTCTTCCTTTAATTCTTTTAGCTTCTTCCCTAAGAATTTGGGTGCTGTCCACTGGGTGCATATATATTCAATATTGGTTTTGTTGATGAGGTATTTTACATTTGCTTCTATTTTTTCTATTTTTTGATTTTGTTTAACTGACTCTTGCTGTCTCATGGAGTCATTAGTTTCTATAGACTCCATTATTTTTTTTGGGGGGGAGTTTTCTTCATTATCCTTTTGCAACTCCTTTTCCAATTGATCAATTCTACTTTTGAAAGAGCTTTTCATTTGATCAATTGAGGTTTTGAGAGAATTAATTTCTTTTTGCATTTGCTCATTTGAGGATTTGAGAGAATTATTCTCATTGTGTAGTTGTCCAATTGAGGATCTGAGATTTATTCTCCTTTTGTGTTTGTCCAATTGTACTTTCTAAGGTATTAATTGTCTCTCCCAAATTTTTAAGCTCCTTCCTTATTTCTTCAAGGAAGTCTTTCTGTGCTGGAGATCAGATTGTATTCTCCTCAGAGGTTCCAGGTCTCTCTGAGTTGGGGTCTTTCCCTTTCAGGAATTTTTCTATGGATCCACCTTTCTGCTGACCCTTCTTTATTATGCTAAGACCTTGAGTTGGGGGGGAGTGGTTCATCTGGGCTTGAGATCTCTGTAGGCTTTACTGAGTGCAGTTTCTTTGGATGGCCAATAGGAGGTGCTGCTTTCCCTCTCTGGGGTGTCTGTGACCTTGGTTCGAAGGCTTTCTCCCTTTGCCCGAAGGCAGGAGTTGGAACTATTGAATTCTTTTGCCTTCAATCAATGGTGGGCTTTACCCTGCCCTGAGGTCATTCCTCACCTGGGCTGGTTCTTCTGCTCACACACCTGGGCCTGAGGCAGAAGTAATTTGCCTTTGTTTGAGGAGAGGCTTCTGTGCAATGGAGGCATGCCCACAGAGTTTCTCAGACCCCAGAAGACTAGGGATGGTGTCTGCTCTTCTCCTGCATCAGAACTCTTTCCCCCAGCCTGGTCCCTGAGCTCCAGGTGGACAGCACCAACACCAGCACCTCTGCTTCCCCGCAGACCCAAGCCCCCTTCATCCAGCCCCACCACTGATCCAGCAGGTCTGGCTCTCGGGCCCTCAGACTCCTGGTTCCAATTCAGCTGGTAATCTGGCTGATCCCAGGCTGTGTCTCCCTCGGAGCCCAGACTCACCTGAAGGTACTCAGCCAAGGCTGCTTCGGGAGACAAATCCTGAGGTAGATCTTTCTCTCCTGGCTTTTCTTTCTGGATTTCCTGGTTTGGCTTACTTTTGAGAGGTTTGTTTCATGTGATAGATGGGGAAGAGATCAGGAGACTTTAGAACTGTGCCTGTCTTCTCTCCATCATCTTGGCCGGAAGTCCAGTATGTTTTTTTAATCAAGAATGCTTGGGAGTGGGGCAGCTATATGTCACAGTTGATAGAGTACTGGCCCTGGAGTCAGGATGACCTGCATTCAAATCTGATATCAGACATATAATAATTGCCTGTGTGACCTTGGACTACTCACTTAACCCCACTGCTTTGCAAAATCTAAAAAGAAAACAAAATAAAGAAAAAGGAAAAAAAAGGAATGCTTGAAAAGCCTCTATTTCATTGAATATCTATTTTCCATCTGAAGAGTTATATTCAGTTATACTTAGTTTTGCTTGATTCTTGGTTGAAATTCTAGCTTTTTTTGTACTCCAGAACATTACGTATGTAATGTAGAAACTGCTAAATCTTGAGTTATTCAGAGGATCGTTCCATAATACTTGAATTGTCGCTTTCTGGATGCTTGCAATATTTTCTTCTTGAGCTGGAACTCTGGAATTTGGGTATCATTTTCCTGTAACTTTCATTTTCAGATATTTTCCTGGAGGTAATAAGTAGATTTATTCCATTTTTATTTTACTGTCTTTTTTAGAATATTAGGGCAGTTTTTCTTGATAATTTCTTGAAAGATGATATTTAGGCTCTTTTCTTTTTTAATGTAACTCTCAGATATTTCAATAGTTTTTAAATTATTTCTCCTGTATCTATTTTCCAGGACAGTTGCTTGTTTTGTTTTTCCCTCAATGAGATTTTTCATATAATGCTCATTTTTTTATTCTTTTGTCATTTGGGGTTTTTTATTTCTCATAATGTAAAATGCTTTCATTTGCTCAATTCTAACTTATAGGGAATAGTTTCTTCAGTGAGCTTTTGTCTCTTCTTTTCCATTTAGCCAATTCTGTTTTATGGTGATTTTTCTTCCAGTGAATTTTTGTGTTTCTTCTTCCTTTTGACCAATTCTACTTTTTGACATTTTTTCTCCTCAATGACATTTTTTATCTCCTTTTCTATTTGACTTAGTCTTTTTATTATTTTTTGTTTCTCCTTTATCAATGTATGGCATTGTTTTTCATGATTTTCTTGCATAACTCTCATTTTTCTTCCCTTCTATTCCTTTAAATCTCTTACTTGATTTTCACAGTACTTTTTATTAACTTTTCAATGAATTCAGATCAGTTCATTTTTTTGAGTCGTTGAATGTAGGTAGTTATGGCTTTATTTTTTTTTGAGTTTGTGTTTTCATCTTCCATGTAGTTTTCTATGGTCAGAATTATTTTGCTGTTGTTCACTTATTTCCTTAACCTATTCTTGACTTTTAACTCTTTGTTAAAGTAGATCGCTGCTTCCAAGGTGGAGGGCACACTGTTCTAACCTTCAAGGGTTATGTGTAGCTGTTTTCATAGATAATTCTAGAGATCTTCAAATTTTCAGTTATTCCAAGTTGGTAGGATTTAAGGGGAGGTATTTACTGCTTTCCTGGTGTCTGCTTTGTTTTATGAGTGACCAAAACCATGCTTTTCTATGAAGAAACTGTGATGAGTGCCTCTACACTGTGGATGCAAACTGTGTTATACTACTGCTCCTTTTTGCCTTAAGACCTTTTTAAACCCAATAATATAGTCTGAATCTAGTTATGAGTAAAGCAATGGCATCCTGTTCAAGTACAGGAAAGAGACACTTGTAATCTTTTAAACAATTGTTCTGCATCCATACCATCTATGAGCTTAATTTCTGAAGCAACTGCTGCCACTGCTGATTCAGTGATTTCTTAAGTCCTTGTTCCTGGTTTGCTCACACCCAGTGTGTGACTGTGTTGGACTGTGCTCTTCTCACTCTGTTGCTACAGACCTTTCCTTGTATGTTCAAGCTTGTCTTGGTGAGAAAAATTGCTTCATTCTATCATTTTGTGGGTAATACTGTTCTAGAATTTGTTTAGTCATTATTTAAAAATATTTGGAGAGGCTAGGGGAAAGCTTAGGAGAGTCTTTGCCTTTTCTCTGCTATCTTGGATCTGCCTCCAAATGAACGGAATTAAAAGAAGGAAACCATAATAATCCCAAATTAAAGATTTCTAATTAAAAATAACAATTACAACAAAAGAAGAGGATCTTTTAGTTAGCCAAATAACTGATGTTCTGATTGAAATTCATTCTTCCATAAATGTTTAATGATAGGGTTTAAAATGAGAACATCTAGGGACTAGGTTTTTTTGTTTCTATTTTTATTTCTGTTTTTGTTTTTTTTTTTTTGCTAGTTTTCAAGGAGAGGCAAATGCTGTTTTTCTATAAGTTCTTCAGTAATTTAATCAAAGAATGTTATAAAAATACAGATAAAATAATATTGAGTATCAAATTTCAAATTAATTTTTTTCAACGATTATTTAAAGGAAAAAATTTAGATGCAAAGCTTCTTCCAACTCTAGTCTTTTATATCCTGTACTATATATTTTTTCAATTTCTTCCAGTTTTAACATTCTGAAGAATCTATGAATCCTTTCTCTGTCAGCCCCAATACATGATTATCCAGACTTTCCTTAAGTATATATATAGAAAAGTTATCCACTCTCCCTTAAGGCAATACCTTCTAGGGAGTGTCATCTAGTCCAAACTCTCTTTCTTCATAGATGAAGATGACTAAAATGCCTGAGAGGATTAAAATAATGTTATAAGGGTCACATGACTATACTAGGTCACTTGACTAACTATATAACCTGCTGCTTCAAATTATTTTTCCTATATATCACCATTAGGTAGAAAAAACATTCTCTGGATATTTGGATTTAGAGTTTTCCAATTCCTAAACAAGATGCATTATGAGTCAATCAGAGAAGTCATATTTTAATCAATTCTTAATTCTTATTTCCCAACCTCAGAGGAATAATAAATTACTAGAATATTATTATTTTGAGTGTTATACAGAAGGCAATTCATAAAAATATAAACCATAGAGTTGTCAGACATTGAAGACACCTAAGTAAATATAGTTTTGGAAACAGAGCAGACCTTCAAATGTAGTATTTATAACTGGGAGGGACTTTGAGAACCATTTTGCCCAAAACCCTATTTTTATATTTGAGGAAATTAAGATTCTGAGAATTGAAGGGATTTGCCTATGTTTGGTGAGTTAGTGGGAGGATTTGAACACACTTATCTTGAATCTACCACAAAAGTTACAAAAGTCATCTTTTCTCCCTGTAAAAGTTGTGCCAAGATCCAAGCTTGTAAACCATGCTAAATTACAAATTCATCATCAATCAACCTATCTAGGAGTAGCAATCAAGTAATTAACATGTAAGCAAAGGCATTGGCTATAAAATTCTATTGTATTCATATAAAAAATTTTTGAAGTATCAATGCCAAACAGTGGATATACAATTTAAAAAATATATATCTTATCTGACCTCAAAGTAACTTACAATCTTTTTTTTGCTCTTTAGTTTTTATTTTTTAAGTTCTCCCCCAATAGATATTTTATTTTTCCAATTACATGTTATTAAAGTTTTTTTAACATTCATCTACATACATATACATATTTATAAGTTACATTATTTCCTTTCACCCTCCCTTCCTAGCCCTCCTTCACTCAATGGCAAATAGTATGGTGAACATTGTACGTATACATTTATGTTTAACATGTTTACAGATTAAGGAATGCAATTCAAAATAATAAATTAAAACAACCACCTCACATCTGTCAGATTGCCCAAAATGAGAAAAGGGAAAATGATCAATGCTGGAGAGGATGTGTGAGGATTGGTATATTGATGCATTGCTGGTGGAGTTGTGAATAAATCCAAGCATTCTGGAGAGCAATATGGAACTATGCCCAAAGAGCAACAAAAATGTTCATTCCCTTTGACCCAGCAATTTCAATTCTAGGACTATATCCAGAAGAAATAAAAAAAAATAGGAAAAGTTCCATGCTCTAAAATATTCATAGCAGCTCATTTTTGTAGTGGTAAAGAATTGGAAATTGAGGGGAGACCCATCAACTGGGGAATGGCTGAACAAGTAATGGTACATAAATACTATGGAATATCATTGTTCTATAAGAAATTATACATGGTTGGACTCTAGAGATGCACGGAAGGATGTACAGAATCTGATGCTGAGTGAAGGAAGCAGCACCAAGCAAACAATGTTCACATTAACAGCAACATTTTGAGATGATCAACCTTGATGGAAGCAGCTCCTCTCAGTAGTTCAGAGAGCTAGGACAACTATTTTATACTGGCTATGGCCAATTTATCCCAAAACAGAGGAAGAAAAACAAAACAAAACAAAATAAAAAAATCAACCCTTCAGAATCTGATGAAAATTTTATAAAAATATCTTTTATGTATTTCTTTCTTTAATCTTAATTACTCATACCTAAAATGACTAATCTGAAAACATGTTTATCAATCATATGTATGTACAATGCTAACCCAATCAGTCAAAGCTGAAGGGAGGGAGGTGGGAAGGGAGAGTGGAAAGAAATTTTTTAACATAAAAATATACATGTGTATATAGATGAAAAAAAATGAAAAAGCCATGTTTACAAATTATTCATTTTTCTGTTAGAACTAATGGAAAAGAAATAAAACCATGAGATTGGAAAGTAAAACATGAGAGAATTTTTTCAAAAAAGTGAATGAAGTGTTCATTGCTTCTGTAGGTTTCTCTTTTTCATTTTGTTTGTATTTGTTTTTCTTCCACTGAATGTGGATAGCATTGTCTATATGGGTCTTCCATGGTGGTCCTAGTTCTCTGAACTGCTGAGAGCAACTGCATCCATCAAGGTTGACCATCTCACAATGTTGTTAAAGTGTACAATGTTTTCTTGGTTTCCGTTCTTTCTTCTTGTTTTTTTCTTCATTTAACATCAGTTCCTAAACTTCATTCCATGCTTCTAGAGTTTGACCATTCAAAATTTCTTATAGAACAAAAGTACATCATAGCATTCATATACCATAACTTGTTCAGCCATTCCCCAGTTGATGGGCATCCCATCAATTTCCAATTTTTTGCCACTACAAAAGGAGCTGTTATGAATATCATGGAATGAGTGGGGTTTTCTTTATGATTTCTTCTGGATAAAGACCTATTATGGTTATTGTTGGGGCAAAGGGTATGATCAGTTTTATCAATCATTAGGCATGATTCCATATAACTCTCCAGATTGGTTGGATCAGTTTACAACTCTATCAATAATGTATTAGTTCTAAATCCTTCGACAATCTCTCCAAACTAGATTGTTTTCTCCTTTCTATTATTTTAGTTAATCTTATAGGTGTGAAGTGGTACCTCATAGATGTTTTAATTTGCATTTCTCTAATCAATAATGATTTGGAACATTTTTGCTTATTAGTATATAGAGCTATAATTTCTTCATTTGAAAACTGCCTGTTCATATCATTAGACCTTTTATCTATTGGTGAATGAATTGTAATTTTATAAATTTGATTCAATTCTCAATATATTTTAGAAATGAGACCTTTATCAGAACTCTTAGCAATGAAAATATTTCCCAGCTTTCTGTTTTCTAACTAATCTTAGCAGCATTGGTTTTATTGGTTTAAAACAATTTCAATTTAATCTAGTCAAAATCATCGCTTTTGCAATTTATAGTGTACTCTAGTCCTTGTTTGGTCATACATTTCTCATCTTTCCATAGATCTGACAAATAGAGTATTTCTTGATTTATTAACTAGTCTATGTTATCAGCCTATGTCTAAATATTTTATTCATTTTTTTTGTGTTTTTTTTTCTTGTTTTTTTGGCAAGGCAAATGGGGTTAAGTGGCTTGTCCAAGGCCACACAGCTAGGTAATTATTAAGTGTCTGAGGTTGGATTTGAACTCAGATACTCCTGACTGCAGGGCTGGTGATCTATCTACTGTGCCACCTAGCTGCCCTAAATCTTTTATTCATTTTGATCCTATTTTGTCACAGGTTTGTTATGTGTGTAGATGCCTAGTTTATGCCATTTTATTTTCTAGTTTTCCCAAACAACATTGAATACTAAGGTATCTACCTCCCAAGACAAACTCAATAAAAACTCCCAGTAGTCAAATTCCAGAAGTCTGAAGTCAAGGAGAAAATATTACAACTAATCAGAGAGAAACAATTCTAATATCATGAAGTTACAGTAAAGATTACATAGGACTTAGCTAGCATCTTCTACATTAAGGGCTCATAGGACTTGGAATATAATATTCAATAAAGTAAAAGAGCTTAGATTACAACTGAGAATCAACTACCCAGTAAAAATGAACATCCTGTTCCAGGGGAAATGATGAATATTCAGTGAAATAGGGAACTTTCTTTTTCTTTTTTGAAAGATTTTATTTATTTTGAGTTTTACAATTCCCCCCCATCTTGCTTCCCTCCCCACACCCCCCAGAGAAGGCAGTCTGTTAGTCTTTACATTGTTTCCATGGTATACATTGATCTAAGTTGAATGCAAAGAGAGAGAAATCATATTCTTAAGAAAAAAAAATTAGGTATAAGAGATAGCAAAATTATATAATATTTTAAAAAATTAAATATAATAATTTTTGCTGTTTGTTCAAACTCCACAATTTTTCTCTGGATACAGATGGTATTCTCCTTCACAGATATCCAAAAATTGTGCCTGATTATTGAACTGATGGAATGAGCAATTCCATTAAGGTTGATCATCGCCTCCTTGTTGCTGTTAGGGTGTACAATGTTCTTCTGGTTCTGCTCATCTCACTCAGCATCAGTTCATGCAAATCCTTCCAGGCTTTCCTGAACTCCCATCACTCCTGGTTTCTAATAGAACAATAGTGTTCCATGACATACATATACCACAGTTTGTTAAGCTATTCCACAATTGATAGACATTCATTTAATTTCCAGTTCTGTGCCACCACAAATAGGACTGCTATGAATATTTTTGTACATGTGATTCTTTTACCATTTTTCATAACTTCTTCAGGATATGGACCCAGGAATGGTATTGCCAGATCAAAGGGTAGGCACATTTTTATTGCCCTTTGGGCATAATTCCAAATTACTCTCCAGAAAGGTTGGATGAGTTCACATCTCCACCTACAATGTATTACTGTCTCAGATATTCCACATCCCTTCCAACATTGATCATTGTCCTTTCTGGTCATATTGGCCAGTTTGAGAGGTATGAGGTGATATCTCACAAATGCTTTGATTTGCATTTCTCTAATAAGTAATGATTTAGAGAAATTTTTCACATGACTATGGATTGCTTTGATTTCCTCATCTGTAAATTGCCATTGCTTATCCTTTGACTATTTGTCATTTGGGGAATGGCTTGGATTTTTTTTGAAAATTTGGCTTGGTTTTCTGTATATTTTAGAAATGAATCCTTTGTCAGAAAATTGTTTCTCAATTTGCTACATTTCTTTTGATCTTGGTTACAGTGGTTTTGTCTGTGCCAAAGCTTTTTAAGGTAATGTAATGAAAATTATCTAGATTGGTTTTAATGATGTTCTCCATCTCTTCCTTGGTCATAAACTGCTTCCCTTTTCATAGATATGACAGGTAAACTACTCCTTGATCTTCTAGTTTGCTTATAATAGATTTTATGTTTAAATCCTGCATTCATTTTGATCTTTTCGTGGTATGGGGTATGAGGTGTTGGTCTATTCCAAGTTTCTTCCATACTAACTTATAATTTTCCCAACAGTTTTTATTGAAGAAAGAATTTTTATCCCAATAGTTGGACTCTGGTTTCTCAAACAGCAGATTACTATAATGATTTATTGCTTTTGCACCTAGTCTATTCCATGGATCCACCACTCTATTTCTTAGCCAATACCAGACTGTTTTGATGACTGATGCTTTATAATGCTAAGCCACCTTCTTTTGTACTTTTTTTTTTCATAGAATTCCTGGAAATTCTAGCCTTTTTATTTCTTCATATGAATTTACTTAAATTTTTTACTAACTCAGTAAAGTAATTTTTTGGAATTTTTATTGCTAGGACACTAAACAAGTAGTTTAGTTTTGGTAGAATTGTTATTTTTATTATATTATCGTGACCTATCCATGAGCAGTTGATGTTTTCTGAGTTATTTAAATCTTAAATCTGATTTTATTTGTGTGAGAAGTGTTTTGTAATTGTTTTCAAAAATGTTTTGTGTCTGCTTTGGTAGGTATTTTGGTATTATATATTGTCTGAGGTTACCTTCAATGGGATTTCTCTTTCTAGCTCTTTCTGCTGTATTCATATATGTATATATATATATATATATATATATATATATATATATAGAGAGAGTGAGAGAGAGAGAGAGAGAGAGAGAGAAAGAGAGGGAGAGAAATGTTGAGGATTTATGAGGGTTGATTTTATATCCTGTGATTTTGCTAAAGTTGTTAATTATTTCTATTAGATTTTAGATGATTTTGGGGGATTTTCTAGGTATACCATCATGTCATCTGCAAAAAGTGAGAGTTTGTCTCTTCCTCCCCAATTCTAATTCCTCCAATTTCTTTTTCTTCTCTTATTGCTGAACTAATGCAATATTGAATAGTAGTGATAATTGGCATCCTTATTTCTCCCCTGATCTTTTTGGGAATGCCTCTAGCCTATCCCCATTGCATATGATTGTTGTTGATGGTTTCAGATAGATACTGCATTATTCTAAAGAAAAATACATTTACTCCTCATTCTCTAGTTTTTTCTTAGTAGTAATGGGTGCTGTATTTTTTCAAGAACTTTTTCAGCATCTATTGATAAAATAATGTTTTCTGATAGGTTTTTTATTGAGAAAATTAATTATACTAACAGTTTTCCTAATATTGAACCAACCCTGCATTCTTGGGATAAATCCTACTTAGTCATATTATATTATCCAAGTTATAACTTGTAATCATTTTGCTCTGATTTTATTTAAGATTTTTGCGTTTATATTCTTCAGGGAGATAGGTCTATAATTTTTTTTCTTTGCTTTAACTCTTCCTGGTTTAGGTATCAGCACCATATTGGTTTCATAGAAAGAGTTTTGCAGAGTTCTACCATCACCCATTTTTCCAGAGTTTATATAGAATTGGAACCAATTGTTCCTTAAATGTTTGATAGAATTCACTTGTGAATCCATCTGGCCTTGGAGACTTTCTTCTCAGGGAGTTCAATAATGGCTTGTTGCATTTCTTTTTCTTAGATTGGGTTATTTAGGTATTTAATTTCCTGTTCATTTAACCTGGTCAACTTAAATTTTTTTGTAAATATTCATCCACTTTACTTAGATTATCAAATTTATTGGCATAGAGTTGATCAAAAACAATTCTGAATTATTACTTTAATTTCCTCCTCTTTGGTGGTGAGTTCACCTTTTTCATTCATGATACTAGCAATTTAGTTCTTTTTTTTTACTCAAATTGACCAGAGGTTTATCAATTTTATTGTTTTTTTTTATAAAGCCCACTCTTGGTTTTATTTTTTAGTTCAAGTTTTCTTGATTTTGATTTTATTTATTTATTATTTAATTTTTAGAATTTCTAATTTGGTAGTTAATGGGGGGTTTTAATTTGTTCTTTTTCTAATGTTTTTATTTGCATATTTAGTTCAAACATTCTTGTTGAAATGACTAGAGCTGAACAGAAATTTTGATCTTCAATTATAGGACTGAGGTGAAGCATAGAGATGTTGGAAGGGAACCAGAAATTATGAAAGATTTAATGACGTTGAACTGCTTGCATGTCTGCATAGGAAGATGATACTGATAACTCATATTAACTTTCTCATTTATTAGGGCAGTAAGAAAGGAACATATATAGACAAGGCACAGGAGGAAGCTCAATATGATGGTATAATATATTATAGTGACTGAATTAATGGGGGACAAAGGAATGTATGGGTAGAAGGGGAAATGAGAGGTAGAATAGGTTAAAATATTTCACATAGATGAGGCAAGAAAATGCTTTTGCAATGATGTGTAAGTAGGGAAGGTGAGGGGAAATGGGTGAACATTCAGGGGACTTCTGAGGTGGAGCCAAAATGGCAGTGTTAATCTGACATGCTTCTCAAGCTTTTCCCTATCAAAGATGAATGAAAGCCTCTACTCTGACATTCAAACTACAGATCCCACCAAAAAAAATAGAAGATTCAAAGAAGTTTTCAACTATAGACAAGATGGAGGACCTTCAGTGAAGATCTGTCTCTTTGGGGGGAAACGGCTAAGTAAAATACAATGGGCAGAAAAGCAGAAAAGCCAGTGGGAGAGTTTTAGCCTGAGCACAATCCAGGTCCCAATAGCTTAACAAAAACAAAGGTCCAGGTATCTAGATAGCTAGAAATCAGGGAGGACTCCATCCCAAAACAAAATCTGAACCGTAAGAACACTGCGATAAAAGACAGGACTAGGTCAGGAACAAACCACTGTTAAGTCAGAACCTGGACATAAAGGAGGAAAAAACTTTTGTAAAGGCAAGGCCTGGACAGCATAGACAATATCTTGAGAAATGACAAACCAGGGATCAGACCCTAGTCTTGTCAAAAAAATAAAATAAAATAAAAACCTTGGATCTGCACTCTGTATAACCCAGAAGCAAAGCTAAAACAATAAAGATGAACAAAAAAACTAAAAGAGCACTCACTATGGAAAATTTCTTTACAGACAAATATGACAACAATATGATCTGTGTCTGAAAAAGAAATCATGGAAAAAATCATTCACAGGGGAAGTATCAAAACAGTCTATCAATTAAAATCAAATACAAAAGTTCATCAAAGAGCTTAAAAAAGAATTTAACAACCAAAGAAGAGAGGATGAAGAAAAATGGAATAAAAAACAAATGAATGTCATATAGGAAAATTATGAAAAATTGACCAAAGAAATAAATTCCATTAAAAGTAAAAATAACCATCTGGAAATGGAAACACAGGAGTTAATTGAGGAAAATAAAAACCTAAAAATTAGAATTGAAGAAATAGAAACCAATGAATATAAAGGACTACAAGATTCCATCAAACAAAATATAAAGGCTGAAAAAAACTGAAGAAAATATAAAGGGAAAACAAATGACCTAAAAATAGTCCCTGGAGAGACAATCTT
The DNA here is from genome assembly GCF_037893015.1 of Macrotis lagotis. NCBI lineage: Eukaryota > Metazoa > Chordata > Mammalia > Peramelemorphia > Peramelidae > Macrotis > Macrotis lagotis. The sequence goes on from NC_133658.1 coordinate 68,018,462, forward strand.
CTGATCATCAGACTACTAGAAGCCTGGATCACAAAAAGAATTTGGAAAGTATCCTGCAGGAAATTATAAGGAAAATTGTCCAAAACTACTAGAATAAGATAACAATATAACCATTGAAAGAATTCACAGAGCCCCTCCAGAAAGGACTCAAATTCTAGCAGCAAAAAGAAAACAATTCAAATACAAAGGAAACACAATCAGACTCACACAGGATCTATCAACCTCAACACTGAAGGATTTGAAGACCTGGAATAGCATATTTTGGAGAGCAAAGACCTGTGATTACAACCCAGAATGTATTACCCTGTAAAATGCAGCATGAATTGTCAGGGGAAAAGATGGATTTTCAATGAAATAGAGGACTTCCTGAATTTTCTGACACAAAGACCAGAACTGAACAGAAAATTCAACCACCAAATACACAATTCAAAAGTTGCATTACAAAAAGACAAATGAAAAAGAGAAGTAAAAAAACAAAACAAAACAAAAACAAAACAAATGTTAGTCAAGACCATCAAATTGTATACAACCCCAAAAGGGAAGATATAATATTTCTAATTCTTTAGAACTTCACTTCTTTTAGGGTAATTAAAGTCTAGAGTATAATTGAAGAGAATGAAGGCAAAGGATATCTTCCTTTATGGGTCTCATGTCTCCATTGAAGAGGTCCAAGATGGCATCACTATATTTGAGACAAAAAGCCCTGAAGAAAAACAGAGTGTTAACTTCAAACTTAAGTTTCTCATTGTCCTTTGAGCCACTTCAATCCTCCTGTGCTTAGCACCTTGTCTAATGTGGGCATCATAAAATACAGGGTCAGCATCTCTATGAAATACAAAGTCAGCATCTCTATAACTTACCATCATTTGTAAAGATTTTAGGTAAGACCTCTAGAGCCTTGCAGCACTTAGAACCCTTTAAGCTTTGTAAGGTCCTGAGTCAGTGTCTCTGTAACTTATTATCATTTGTAAGATTCTCAGATGAGAACTTCAGAGTCTCCCAATACTTAGAAATCTTTAAGATTCTTGCAGTAAATTAGTTCAGGGTTTGACTTAACTGATTCTTCATTTAACAAAGGGTTAAATATACTGGGTGAGGGGAGTGGGGCAAAGTGGGAGACTGAATAGGTCTTGATTCACTTAACAAGGTGTTCAGTAACTTGGGTCTGGAGAGGGGGAGGTAAAGTGTGAAAGAAAATAGGCCTTGTTTCACTTAACAAAGGGTTAAGTAACCTGACTCTGGGTGGATGGGGGGGGGGAGGGGAGCAAAGTGTGACAGAAAATAGGCCTGGGGGAGGGCTACAAATAGGTCAAGAAATGATATGGCTTTGATGATACTTTGGCTCATGAGGAGGATTATTTGTACTTGAAAGATACTTGAGAAGGGGCTAAGGTAAAAACAATGATTGTAAGCATAATTTGATGCAATTTAAGTCAATGTTGCTTATCCAGTAATCAAGAAAACAACATGTAATGATATCTTGATAAAAATATGAGGTTAACAAGCAATCAAATCAAGCAGTGATTGATGATACCTGATTAATATATGAGAACAATTAATAGCACCAAGGGAAGAGGAACAAAGATTTGTAATTTTAGAGGGAAAGAAGAGAGAATGTGAATGTTGAGTAAATTTTATTCAATAGATTTAACTCAGAGAGGGTATAAGATACATTCCCTCTTATGTTTAAAAATATAACTTCATCTTCAGGGAAGGGAGGGAACTGGAAAAGGGAAAGGGAAAAGAAGAAAGAACAGATAAAATGGAAAGGAAGGTATAAGGGAAAATATACTGAAAGACATTTTTAAAGAAAAGTCAAAGGGGAAAAGTAGTAAAATTTTGGTGAGGAGGAATAAGAGAAAAGGAAAGAGAAAAATATAAATGGAGAAAGCATGGAGGGAAATACAGAATAAATAATCTTAACTGTAAATGTGAATGTGATGAACTGTCTCATAAAATGGAAGTGGATAGCAGAATGGATTAAAAACCAGAATCCTACAATATGTTGTTTACAAGACACATATTTGAGGCAGAGAGCTGCACACAGGGTAAAGGTAAATGGCAGGAGTGAAATATGTTATGCTTCAGCTGAAGTAAAAAAAAATCACTGGTAACTATCTTAATCTCACACAGAGTAAAAGTAGAAATCAATCTCATGAAAATGGACAAGGAAGGAAACTATATCTTCTTAAAAGGCATCATTTGTTAGTGAAGATAAATCATTACTAAACATGTATGCACTTAGTGGTATAGCATCTTAATTCTTACAGGATAAGAAGATCTGAATGAAAACTGCCAGGGTATGGAAGTCACTGACTCTAGTGGTAGTCTAGTCTACTTACCTCTGTATGTATTTTGCCCAAAATACCTATATTCCAAAGAATGTAGTGCAAACATTGTGAACAAAGTAGTTATTTAATAAACTGTTAGCTGTATGATTCCAGATAAATCAATTAATTCAGGTCCTCAGTTTCCCTATATGTGAAATATGTTTTAATAATATGTAGTACCTTCCTCATAAAAGCTTTAGATCAAATGTAAGATAATTTGTACCCATAAAGGACTATATAACACTACTATTATTACTATTATAATTGTCATTATTATTATTATCATCAGTATGGGCACTGTACAAAATTTTTGATCATACTGAACCTCACTAATTATTCCTACAGCATTGTCCCTGTCCATATCTGCCACTTTCCAAGAATAAGTTGTTTAATAGAAACAGTATAACACATCAATGAACCCTAAACATGGCTTAGAAATCCTACTTTCTGAGAGCAATTGTAGAAACAAGATTTTGAACCTTTTACTCAAAATAAATGACTGGATTTAAAATTATCTGTTTAGAGTTAGGAGAACACAGTTTAATTCATGCGGTATGGCTTGTCAAAGATTCCATTGGTAGTTATTGAAAGGGGCAAGATTTGAATGGAGGACCTCTGACTCCAAAACTCTTTCTATGATGCCCTGTCTACTAAAAACTAAATTAGCAATAGGCTACACAGAATCCTCTGGTTTTAAAAAGAATATGATTTAAGGTTGGAGAAGGTGGATTAAAATTACAATTCTGCCACTTATTACCTGTATAATCTTGGGCAATTCAATTAACCTCTCCAGGTTTCATTTTCCTTGTCTATAAAAATGTAGAGGCGATATTAAATGAACTCTATGTTTCTTTTCATATCTAAATGTCTTAATCTCAAAAAAAATCAAATTAGAAAGTTCTTCTTGTTCCCTCCCATACTGATTACACTTAAAGAAGAATCTCTTGCTACTGACTCCTAGGTCTGCTATGGGATCAGGAAGTGAGGATGGATCTCATAATTCCTTTTTCTCTTATTATGTTATCACATTACATTCCACTTGCTGTCAAGAGGGAAAAGCAAGACCAAACAAAGTGAAAATAAAGATATTCTGAATTTTGATTTGAAATATCAATATTTGTTTTTTTAAATGTCTTTACTATTTTTTGGAGGGGAAGACAGGTTTCAGAAAAATTTCAGTCAACATTCAGGAGAAATAAACAACTTAGCACCACTGAGACTGAATCTAAACTCTTTTGAGATGATTGTGTTTGTAAGAAATCACATCCCTCTGGGGGATAATGTTTCAAATCATGCTTTGAGTAATATTCTTGGATTGGCACAGAAAAGAAATGCTAATGGAAGAAGAGATGTATTTTAAAACTAGCATCCCTTCACTCCCCCCATCCCTTCCCATGGTTTATTCCTGATGTATTGCATGAATAAGTTAGAATTTTCTATTCTTTAGTATCTCTTAAATTAATAGGTTAAGGTATATTAAAATAAAATTCTGAAAGAATACTAATTGCTGCACTATGGTCACCTGCATCTCAAAATGCTCTTGGTAAAGGTGGGAGGGAGACAATTTCTCCATTTCTTTTTATAGTTTCATTCCCTCCTTGTCACTGTTAGTGCCAGTGGATATAATTTATAATTAACATTTGGCTATTATTGGACTGTAAAACTGGCACCTCGCTTGATATTCTTGTTCTCAGAGTTGTCTTTTGAAATAAACAAACACAAACACAGTGCCCAGAATCATAGAAGGCAACATCTGGATGATGTTATTTGGAGAGAGATCTCATGGCTCCTATATTGGCTACAATCTCTATTATGCACAGGAGGAAGAATTGTGTGGTGGGAAAATCAATGATTTTAGAGTTGAGAAAACCTGAGTTCAATTCCTGACTCAGCTGTTTTCTAGCTGTGTGATGGGAAAAGGAGCCACTTAATTGTGCTATGTCTTAACTTTGTAATAAGTAAAATGGTAGGGGGGGTTGTATTCAATGGTCTCTAAAGGTCATTTTCTCTTTAAATGTCTCTTCTGCTTTCTTCAAAGTGAAGATGGTATAATTAACATTATAACAGCAATTACTAATATACTGTTTATCCTTAAATCAATTTTACTCTCTCTTAAAGAATATTTAAAATGCCAAATTAAAAGAGATTTCAAATCAAAGCATCTCATTTTTTAGTTGATACACATGGAGGACAACTTATATACCTCTATCCCCCAAAACTATCAGTTTTTTTCATATCAAGAATTCTTTTCCTAAGATAATAACACAATAGAAAAGAAAAGTTATAGACTCAAAGTGTCAAGTTTGAATATAGAGGTGTCTTTAAACCAAAAGATGAAGGCAATACCTACAAATGACGTTATTGCTAGATAAGAAGCAGAGAATATAAAGCACTAAAGGATAAGGCTGTGGATGAATACCATTAAGGAATATATAAAACATATAATTCTCAGATCACATTCTAACCCCTGAGTACATCAAGACCGGATTAAAATCTATTTGGAAAAATTTAATAATAATACAATAAAACAGATAGTTTTAATATATTGTTTGCTAAGTCAGTGTGTAACTCATGATAATCCTTATGTAAAGTTTAGTGACCTCCTTTTCTATTTGAGTTACTGGATTGAGGCATCCTGAAACTAAGATGAATGGGAAGAAATCAAATTAAACATAAAATCTCAGCCTCAATGGATACTTTGTGGAATAGAGAATTGATATTTTCTTGCTTCTTGCTCTCATAAACTTTCCTCTTTCTGGCAAGAGGATCAGAGATAGTATTTCATCACCTGCTAAGTCTCCTGAATTGGACTTCCTGCTGTGGGACAGAGGAAGTATTTAGTCTTTTACGATAGACTCTTTCTGTCTGCAAAGAATTGGAGCACTGCTATTCAATTTTGAGAGATCAGTCTCCTAGAATGACCTTTTCCTGTTTATGGAGGATCCTTTCTGCTTAAAAGGGGAAAAGAGATGGCATTACTTCCTGACTCCTTTGCCCATCTTCTAGCCTTGTCTGATTTAAGAGACAGGAGAAAAACATTCTTCCAACAGTTTCCCCAAGGAAACCCTCTTCAGTTATACCCACTACCCTGGGATACTTCCCCTACTGATGTTAATAATCCCCATGAACTCAGTCATAGGTAGTCATACTCCCTCTATCCCAGTTATTTGATTTCACAGCTTGCCATCATTCACACCCCATTCTATATCTTCCACTGTTGTAATCCTACTACATTATTCTCAATGACCCAACCTTTCCATTGTGCTTTCTGAAATAACTGTTACATAGTAACAAAGTACATTTCATCTTAAACCTATTCTTTTCTCATTCTCTCTGTATACTAGTACTCAATGAGACTTGGAACCCTCCTGATAACAAATCCTTTCTGAGCATTTTTTCTTTCACTGTTGAACTTTAAATCATTTGTTCCAACTCAGTGGTTGAGGTATAAGAGTTAGAATTGTCCTAACTCATCATTGCCAATTGTAGTCTCACCCCTGCATATAATCATTCAGCAAACTCTTCTTTGAGGTTGACTCATTCTATACTTACTGTACACTCAAAATTCTGGTAGTTTTTAACTAATTAACTTCCAGGACAATTTTTCCCAAATGAGTTCAATGCCTATTTCATTCATTCTTCCCTGTTCAACTTTCATCATCTTATTTGGATTTAATTATCTATCTGCCTGTCTATCTATCTATCTATCTATCTATCTATCTTTCTATCTATCTTTCTATATATGTGTGTGTGTACACATTTATACCTTTCTCAGACTTATCTACCAACTTTCCAACTCAACCATTTCATAGCCTAATCACCTCCCCTACCTTAATTACTCACAGACAGCCATGCTTTTGATCTTGCTGCCACCCACAAATGTGCCATTTCCATGTTTGCAAAGACTGAATTTGCTTACTTGATCAGATTTTTTTGTCATCCCACAACCTCATCTGTCTTATAATATCACACTTCAAATGTCCTCACTTCCATTGTCTTGACTCATTAGTTCTTTATTAGGCCTTCAAACCAGGCACTGATGACATTCTCTTTACTTCCTCATATGGACCCTTTGATAAATGAATTCAACTCTACACTGTCCTTTTCTCTTGAATCCCTTACTCATATATCCTATTACTTATTCACCTTTCCCCTCAAAAATCTGAAATATTAATTAATTCCCACTATCAGATATCTTGTTTCTTTAAATGTATTGTTTAATGAAGCTGGTGAAAATTATGGATCAACAGTCATATTTCATTTTATAATTTCACCTGGGCTTTCATTGATGAAAGACAATTCTTTTATGCATGCCTAATAGATTGACCATCCTATATTCCATAGAAACTCTTCTGAACCTTTTCATCCCTACTCACATCTCCCATAATTTGTCTTAGCCAACTTTTCATCTGTCAATCTTGGCTTTTATTTCACTGTGAACCTTAAGTTCATTTGTTGAGAGCTCCCTTTTCCCCAATCCTCTTCATTGTACATCTTCTGCCTCTATCTCTGCCTTCACTCTGTCTCAAGTAGGTAGCTATAAAGGAAATTCTATTTTGTTCTGCCTTCTCCAAAATATTTCTCCTTCTATAATCAACCTTCCATATTTTCAATCACTTTCTGTCAATAGCCTTTTGGTCTGATGCCAATAATTCCCCATTCATAAAACAAAAACACCAAAACCTTCCTTTGATCTATCTATTCCTTCTAGGGGATAACTTTCCTTTTATCTCTATTTTCCTTTATTCTCACAACACTCTTTTCTTTTGTGGCTAAACCATTTGAGAAGCCCTGCTACAGTAGAAGCCTACACTTTCTTCTCATGTTCTTCAACTCTCTGCAGTCTTTCCAATATCATCATTTAATTGGAACTGCCTTCTCCAATGTTACCAATGTTTTCATTTGTTTTTTAAATTGCCAAATCCAGTGATCTTTCTTAGTCCTCATTACGTTAACTTCTTTACAATCATTGACACTGTTCGCCATCATTTTCTTCTTGTTACTCTTTGCTTTCCAGATGTTTCATGGCCCTACTTTCTTCTGGTTCTTCTCTTCCCTGAATTGTCTTCTTAGTCTCTTTATATACTTCCCTTATTTTGAACATTTGTGTATAGACATCTGAAGTCATGGAGACTGGTATTGAATTCCTACTAAGATTCTGCCTCCCATTAAATAGTAAGCATTGTCTATGATTAGTCTTTCTTTGTTCTAGCAATTCTCAGTTGAATGAAAGTTGGTTAATAATGATATTTGGTTTTCTTCTTTAATTATAATAAATAGCTTCACATATCCTTATCCCTAAAGTATATGATTCTTACTATATAATCAGAAAACCAGAAAATATCTTGTTCTCTTTCAAAATATCCTTTTAGTCTTTGTTGAACCATTTAAAATATGTAAGATAGTATTTTATATATATGCATATACACATACATATATAAGTTTTACACATGTGTGTTCATACATGCATTCATTTTTGCTTATATGTGCATATGGTTTATAAATGCATATATGCATATCTGTATACAAACATGGGTGCATGTGTATGGAAACAGGCATATGAGCATGTAAATAACTCGGAATCAGAGGAGACCCAGGTTTCAATTTCACTTCCAGCTTATAACATTCAAAATATGGGCATCAGTTATATTATTTGGCTCAAGAATTTACTGTGGTGATCAAAAGACATTTCTGAACAAAATTTTTCAAAACTCAACATATTATATTATTGACAAATACCATATTTTTGTCTTAAATTTTAAAATTGATTTTGATATATTTGATTTACCCAAGTTTGCTCCTGAATATCCCCAACCCCTCAAGAGTCATTCCTTTAAGAAATGATGTTTTCTTTTAAAGAAGAGAAAAAACATAATCAAAATACAATGAATTTATAGATGGGGAAAGTGAAACTAAGATAAATTAATTCAACACATCAAAAACTCATTGACATTATAATTTTTGTTTCCCATCTGGGGAGTTAGATGGGACAGTGGATAGAGCATTGGTCTTGTAGTCTGGAGGACAGGAGGTTGAATTCAGCTTGAAACCTTTACTACTCTGTGACCTTGGGCAAGTCCCTTAACCCTGATTGCCCTGCATCCAGGGCCAATTCTAGTCATCACTATTCAAATCTGCCCTCTGTTCCCAGATGACTCTGGAAGAAAAAGTGAGGCTGCTGACTGAGCACAGCACCCCCTTACTCAAATCTAGTTCAGGTGCTGATGGGGTCTTCCTTGGGAACAAGGGACAAGCATTATTGTTTTTGTTTTTGTTGTTGTTTCCCATTTGCTACTCCTGCCTCTGAATGGAATATAGGGAGGTTTCATATTTATCTTTGAGAATAAAATTAGTCTTTGTGATTTTGCAGCATTCAGTTTCAGTTATTTTATTGTTTCTTTCCATTGATGTTGTAGTTTACTCCTAGCTTTCCTATTTCTATTTTACAATCTTGGTATCAGTTTATATCTTTCTATGCTTCTCTGTATTCTTCATATTCATCACTTCTTATAGCACAATAACATTTCAGGAAATTCATATAAAAATTTGCTTAGCAATTTGTAAATAAATGATATTTGCTTTGCTTCCAAATTCTTTCTTACCACACCAAAGTTCTGTCATAAGTATTTTATTGTGTAATGAGTTTTTACTTTTGTTCATGACTTCTCTAGGGAAAGCACTTAATAGCTCAATTTCTGTGTCAAGACATATGAATATTTTAGGAACTTTATTTGCATAATTCTACTTTTTTACATAATGGTTTTACTGATTTGCAGTCTTATCAACAAAGTCTTAGTTTGTCTGTCTCTCTACAACCCCTCTAAAGTTAACTATTTCTATATTTTGTTATCTTTGTTAATTTTTTATGTTTCAGGCAAAAAAATACAAAATTGTTTTTATCTGTATTTCTCTTATTGGTGATTTTATGTACTTGTTCTTCAGAATATTCAAAATTAGCTTGACAAATGCTCTTTTAATTTTTTATTTATATTTTTCATTATAATCTAACTATAGGAGATAAACTTTTTACCATGATAAATTTAGAACAAATATTTTTCCTAGTTAGTCATTTTCTCTCTTTTACTTAGATGCATTAATTTTTGAGTACAAATGTCATCTGACTGAAACAGTGGATAGAGTACTAGGCCTAAATTCATTTCCCAGCCTCAAACATTTACTAGCTGTGTGATCCTGGTCAAGTTACTCAATTTCTGCTTACCTCAGGTTGCCCAATGATTAAATGAGAAGCATGATGGTGCTTTCCTAGTAGAATTATTTAAAGAATCAAATACTCATTCCCTACATCTCTATCTTTTGTTTGATTAAGAATTTAACTTCTAACCATAGTTGACAGGGCATATGATCCTTTTCTACTCTAAATAATTTATGGTAAAATATTTAATATTCAAATCTTATTTCAATTTTGAATTTATTATGGAATATAGTGTAAAATGTCAGTCCAAATTTAATTTCTGCCAGATTGCTTTCTAGTTTTCCCAGAAGTTATTATAGTTTTTTCTAAGTAATTTACATTTTTTGTGTTTATTCAAACACTGCGTTATTAAGCTTCATTATTTCTAATTATTTCTTGTCTAAATTGTTTCATAGATATACTTTTCTATTTTTGAATTAGTATCAAATGGCTGTCATGATGTCCCTATTATAATATTGTTTGTGAACTAGAAATATTTTCTTACTCTGCTCCTATATTTTGAATTATTTTCCATGATGTTCTAAATCTGTAGCTCTTCCAAATAAATTTTGTGTTTATTTTGCTTAGCTCTGTTAAGTGTCCCTTTGGAGGTTTGATTGCTAAAGGTCTAAATTTGTAAAGAATTTTATTCCAGGTTGTCAGTTTCATTAAAATGGTATGGCGCAGCTATGAGTAATAACTATTAAACTGTCCTTTGCTTTGTGATTGGCTCCATACAAATATTGAGTGTATTCTGGTTTATTGATTCTCAAATATTTTCTGTATTTTGAAATTATTTTGATATTATTATATGGAAAGGGTAGTGATTTTTGTTTTGTAGCCTACAAATTTCCTTAAGTTATCAATTGTCTTAATTGTTTTCTTTGTTGTTACTGAGGATTTATAAGTTAAACAGTTATAATTATGGAACAGAAGTATTTTTGTATCTTTTTGCAAATTTTTATACCTTTAATTTCTTTCATTTTTTCCTTGCTATTGCGCAACTATCTAGAATATAAAATAATGATAGAGAAAGCATCCTAGTTTTACTACTACATTTATGGAATAAACTTCTAGTATTCTCCCATTGAACAAAAACTTTGATTTTCATTCCTTTATCGTATTAAAAAAAACAACAACCTGATACCTATATTTTATAGATTTTTAACTGAAATTAAAGACATAATGTGACAAATATTTTTCTGTAGCTACTGAGCCATAAAGTTGTATCCCAAGATGTTTTTAATTTCATTGGTCATGCTGATTGTTTTCCAGATGGAAATCACTGCTCCAAGAGCTGAAATTAAAACCAGATATTCTTAATGTCAACATTTCTTCCACTACATAAAAATTAGAATGCTGAGCAGAAACGAAGTGGATGAAGTCCAGATTATTTTTTTAAATTTTTATTAAAGATATTATTTGAGTTTTACAATTTTCCCCCAATCTTTCTTCCCTCCCCCCAACCCTCACCCCATAGATAGCACTCCCTCAGTCTTTACTTTGTTTCCATGTTTTACCTTGATCCAAATTGATTGTAATGAGAGAGAAATCATATCCTTAAAGAGAACAGAATTCTCAGAGGTAACCAGATCAAACAATAAGTCATCTGGGTTTTTTTTTCCGAATTAAAGGGAATAGTCCTTGTACTTTGTTCAAACTCCACAGCTCCTTATCTGGATACAGATGGTACTCTCCTTTGCAGACAGCCTAAAATTGTTCCCAATTGTTGCGCTGATGGAATGAGCAAGTCCTTCAAGGTTGAACATCACTCCCAAGTTGCTGTTCGGGTGTACAGTGTTTTTCTGGTTCTGCTCATCTCACTCAGCATCAGTTCATGCAAATCCCTCCAGGTTTCCCTGAAATCCCATCTCTCCTGGTTTCTAATAGAACAATAGTGTTCCATGATATACATATACCACAGTTTGCTAAACCCTTCCCCAATTGAAGGACATTTACTGGATTTCCAATTCTTTGCCACCACAAACAGGGCTGCTATAAATATTTTTGTACAAGTAATGTTTTTACCCTTTTCCCTCATCTCTTCAGGGTATAGACCCAGTAGTGGTATTGCTGGGTCAAAGGGTATGCATATTTTTGTTGCCCTTTGGGCATAGTTCCAAATAGCTCTCCAGAAGGGTTGGATGAGTTCACAGCTCCACCAACAGTGTAGTAGTGTCCCAGATTTCCCACATCCCTTCCAACAGTGATCATTATCCTTCCTGGTCATACTGGCCAATGTGAGAGGTGTGAGGTGGTACCTCAGTGAGGCTTTAATTTGCATTTCTCTAATAATTAATGATTTAGAGCATTTTTTCATATGGCTATGGATTGCTTTGATCTCCTCATCTGTAAATTGCCTTTGCATATCCTTAGACCATTTGTCAATTGGGGAATGGCTTTTTGTTTTAAAAATATGACTCAGTTTTCTGTATATTTTAGAAATGAGTCCTTTGTCAGAATCATTAGTTGTAAAGATTGTTTCCCAATTTACTACTTTTCTTTTGATCATGATTACATTGGTTTTATCTGTGCAAAACCTTTTTAATTTAATGTAATCAAAATCATCTAATTGGTTTTTAGTGATGTTCTCCAACTCTTCCTTAGTCATAAACTGTTCCCCTTTCCATAGATCTGACAGGTAGACTAGTCCTTGATCTTCTAATTTGCTTATAGTATTGTTTTTTATGTCTATGTCCTGTAACCATTTGGATCTTATCTTGGTAAAAGGTGTGAGGTGTTGGTCTAATCTAAGTTTCTTCCATACTAACTTCCAATTATCCCAGCAATTTTTATCAAAGAGGGAGTTTTTATCCCAATGGCCAGACTCTTTGGGTTTATCAAACAGCAGATTACTACTATAATCCTCTCCTGCTTTTACACCTAGTCTATTCCACTGGTCCACCACTCTATTAGCCAATACCAAACAGTTTTGATGACTGATGCTTTATAATATAATTTTAGATCGGGTAGTGCTAAGCCACCTCAGGTAGTGCTAAGCCACCTCAGATTATTTTAAAAGGAGATATATTCAAACATGGTAGACACAACTCCTTTCAGCAGTTCAGTGATAAAGGCCAGTCCAGAAAGATCTGTTCTGGAATTTATATAAAGAATTATAGTGTGTGAATGGAGGCAAAACATTTTATGTTCACTTTTTAAAACTTTTAAGATTTTTCTTTGTTTTTTTTTACATTTATATTTATTTATTTATTTTCATCCATATGCACACATATATTTTTAAGTCACAAAATTTCTTCTACACTCTATCCCCTCAGTGGGGAACAGTTACATTAGCTTTGCATATACATATTTTAGTAAATATCTTTACAGATTAGTAATTTTCAGTTTGAGGATTTAGGATTAAGGGAAAGAGATACATAAAGGATAATTTTTAGAAAGTTTTCATCAGATTCTGAAGGGTTGTTTCGTTTTTGTGTGTATTTTGTTTTGTTTTGTTTTTCATCCTCTGGATGGGGATAATAAACTCCGTAGGCAGTCTACTACAGTGTGCTCTCTCTCTGGACTGTTGTGTTATAGCTGCTTCCATCAAGATAATTCATCTCACAAGGTTGTTGTTGATATGTACATTGTTCTCCTTTCTCTTAGCATCAGATCCCCTATGTCATTTTATGTATCTCTAGAGCCTGACCATTTATGGTTTCTTTTAGAACAATGTATCGTATTCATATACCATAACTTGTTTAGCCATTATGCAATGGATAGAGATCCCTCAATTTCCAATTCTTTGCCACTACAAAATGAGTTGCTATGAATATTTTGGAACATGTTGGACTTTTCCCTTTTATGTAATTTCTTATGGATATAGACTAAGAATTAGATTGCTGGATCAAAGGATATGAACAGTTTTATTGCTCTTTGGGCATAGTTCCATATTGCTCTCCAGAAAGGATGGGCCCATTCACAACTCCCCCCATCTATGCATCCAACCAATCCTCCCACAACCTCTTCAGTATTGATAATTTTCCCTTTTTCTCATGAGAGGTGTGAGATGATACCTCAATGTTGTTTTAATTTGCATTTCTCTAATCAATAATGATTTGGAACATTTTTTCAAATGATTATATATATATATCTTATAATACATATACATATATATATCTTGTACAATATATAAATACATATATATGTATATATCTTTGCTTTCTTCATTTGAAAACTGTCTATCCTTTGACCATTTATCAATTGGAGAAAAGATTTCCTTTATTTTTCATGTTTTCCCCTTAATTTCGGTTCCTCTTTTGATGTGATGAATTAATACATAAATATGTTTAACATGATTATTCTTGTAGAATCTACAACATATTTTTTGCTGCCATGGGAAGGGGGATGGAAAAAAGGATGGTAGGAAAATGTAGAATTCAAAAGCTTGCAAAAGGATAAATGGTGAAGACAATCTTTACATGTAATTGGGGAAAATAATTTAATTTTAAAAAGGAGCTCTATTAGAAAATATATGCCTTTTTGATCATATAACCCTTCTTTGTGTAGATGGGGTGGAGTAGATAGCATAATTCTTATATATTTTGGTGTTTGCCAAAATATTTTTATGTGGTTTGGAGATGATGATCTTTGTCTAAGTGCATGCAAACTCTTGGAACTGTATTGTTGAATAGATCAATATATTAGGGCCATAAGAAACTTTAAAAAAATAGAAACTTAAAGTTATAAAAAAATCTTTGATAATATTTTGCACAATTCAAGAGTCTTCAAGTCAGTTCTACCCGGATTTCAAATTACACTACAGATTCCTATTTTTTTTCCCTAGTTAGGCAAAGGAATCAATAGATTTTAAGCAAAGTATGCTATTAAAGAGCATAATATGAACACCTTCCATATTTACATGTGTATTAGTGAAAAGGTTGAATATGTAGATGATGTATCTGAAATGATGCACATATGGTAAGCAACTATATATTTGTCATTGTGGAAATACTGATGTCTTCTCATCATGCTATTATACTGCTCCCAGCAGTTTACCCACTTCTGCAAACTTTAGCAGTCTCTATTGTTTGGGTAGGTATTACATATACTTGCAATCATGGTCAATTATGAGAACACTGATCCAATGGTTGTTATTAGTTACTATCCAATTTGTATCTACTGTTCAGGGAGATTTATAATTTTTTTTTCAACTTTTAACTTGAAGTTCTTAAATGAAATGCTTTAATTTGCCATGTGAAGAATACTGGGTTCTGTTATTTCTCTTCTTTTTTTCTTGTTATTATGGTTTATTTATTTTATATTATTACACTAATTTTGTTATAAGAGTAATCATAAACCCCCCTCCCCCCCCCAAGAAGATGAGAAATCTCAAGAATAGTGAGAGAAAAAATGTACTTCCGTCTATATTCAAAGTTCAATGGCACTGTCTCTGGGGTGAGTTGCCTTCTTTATCATAAGTCCTCCAGAGAAGTTGCTTCAATATTTTGCCCACAGTTGCTATTACTATCTGTATTTCCCTCCACTCTATTCCTCCCCACTGTCATTTATTCTATTCTCTCTCTCTCCTTTCATCCTGGTAATGTCCAAAAGTGTGTTGTATTTGAGTACACTCCCCAACAATCTTCTCTCTCTTCTATCCTCTATTCCCTTTCCCTTCCTCCATTCCCCTTATCCCATCCCTCTCTTCTCATTTTTCTCTAGGATAAGATACACCTTCTCTTCTTTTTAAAGGCTTTAATTTAAACTTTATAGGATTTCTAGGCAGAGCCAATATGGCAGCATGAAGCTAAGATGCTCCCAGAACTTTTTTCCCTACCAAAGATAAATGAAGCCTCTATTCTGACATTGAAATTACAGATCCCACCAAGAAAATGAAAGTGTTCAAAGAAGTTTTCAGTGGTAAATGGCATGGAGAATGTTCATTGAAGGTCTGCCTCTTTGGGGGGAAAGGAGAAGTAAAGCCAAGTGAGAAAGGAGAGCAGGGAAAACCACAGCAATTCAGATCCTGATAGCTTGACAGCAGTGGAGGACACAGCAGCAGCTAGATATCAAACCAGCAGTGAGGATCCCAACCCCAAACAAAGTCTGAACACTGGGAACCCTGGGGCAAAAGACAGGACTAGGTTGGGAACAATCTACTGCTAAGTAGGAACCTAGACCTAAAGGAGGAAATAAACCTCTGTAAAGGCAATGCCTGGACTGCATAGGCACTATCTTGGCCAAGGACAAGCCTGGGATCAGGCACTAGCTCCGGAAAAAAAGAAAAAGTTGGGATCTATACTTGCCAAACCCCAGAGGCAGATCTAAAACAAAAAAGATGAGCAAAAAAGCTAAAAGAGTGCTAACTTACAAAGATGATAATAATGCCATGTCTGAAGAAGAAATCAATGAAAAATCAATCACAGAGGAAGTATCAAAACAGTTTATAAATCGGACTCAATTCCAAAAGGTCACTGAAGAGCTTAAAAAATAATTTTAAAATCAAAGAAGAGAAGGAGAAGAAAAATGCAAAAAAGAAATGAGAGTCATGTAGGAAAAGTATGAAAAATTGACATGAGAATTCAACACCTTTATAAAGGAAAGACAAATGGTAATTTTAGAAAATAAAACCCTAAAATTTAGAATTGAATGAATAGAAACCAATGAATCTATGAGACTACAAGATTTCATCAAACAAAATAAATTATAAGGCTGAAAATACTTGAAGAAATGTAAAGAACATTTTAGGAAAAACAAAAGACCTGGAAAATGATCCATAAGAATCACTCTATGAATCATCAGTCTACCAGAAAGACTAAATAAATCAAACAAAAAGAACCTGGAAAACATCACGCAGGAAATTAAGTAGCAAGGGAAAATTGAATAATCTGCTAGAACAAGAAAATAATATAACCATTGAAAGAATACACAGAACCCCTCCAGAAGAGAATCCATGATATCTTTTATAGCTAAATTCCACAACTCTCAAATAAAGGAGAGAATATTGCAAGAAGCAAAAATGAAACAATTAAAATATGAAGGAGACACAATCAGACTCACACAGGACCTATCAGCCTCAACATTGAAGGCCCTGAGGACCTGGAATATCACATATTGGAGGATAAAAGACCTGGGAATACAACTCAGAATGTATTACCCTGCAAAATTCAGTATATACCATCAGAGAAAAAGATGGATGTTCAACAAAATAGTGTTCTTCCAGAATTTCCTGACACAGACCAGAACTGAACAAAGAATTCAATCACCAAATATAGGAATCAAGAGATGCATAAAAAGGTAAATGAAAAGAGTAAGGCAAAAGGAAAAACAAAAACAAAACAAATGGTGGTCAAGACTATCAAATTCTATATAATCCTAAAAGGGAAGATATAACATTTCTAATTCTTGACAACTTTACTTTTCTCAGGACAATTAAAGGTTTTAATATAATTAGAGACTGTACTTAAATGATATGGATCTAGTTGGGTCTTGTCTCTCCATTGAAGAGGTCCAAGGTGACATCATTATATTTGAGACAGAAAGCCCTGATGAAAAGGAGAGTATTTAACACTAAATTTAAGTGTCTTGTTATCCACTGACCCATCTCATTTCTGCTGTGCTAAGGAGGCTTAGCACCTTGTCTAATGAGGGCATCATAAATGGGTAGTTCTGCTTCAGTACCTCTGTAACTTTCAATCTTTATATCATTCTCAGGTGAAACCCAGAGCCACCCTGTGCTTAGAGTTCTTTAAGCTTCTTGTAGATAATTACATAAGGGTTTGAGTTAATTCTTACTTTACTTAACAAGGGGTTAGGTACCCAGGGTGGGAAAGGGGCATAAAGTGTGAGAAAAAATAAACCTAAAATGAGGGGCACAAATAGTTCAAGAAATGATTTGGCTTTGGATAATACTTTGACTCATGAGGAGGATTGTGTGTCTTTGGAGGGTACTTGAAAAGGGGAAAAGTTAAAAATGATTATAATTATAGTTTGATGTAATTTGATACAATGATACTTATCAAGTAATTAATCAATGAATCCATGAGGGTACTTTGAAAATAATATGATCTTATCAAGCAATCAAATAATCAAATTGTGATTAATGATGCCTGATTAATATGATTTGAGAGATAAGTAAGACCAGGTGAAGAGGCCAAAGATTTAAAATTTAAGAGGGAAAGAAGGGAGAGTGTGAACACAGAGTAAATTCTATTCAATAGACTTGGCCCAGAGACAGAATATGATACATCCCCACTTGGGTTTAAAAAATCTTTCCTCATCTACAGGGAAGAGGCAGGATGGGGAAAGGGAAATATTAGGGAAGGGGAGACTGGTAAAAGGGAAAATAAAGATGAAGGTATAATTGAAAATGAACTGAAAATTAAATTTTACAAGAAAAATCAAGAAAAATCATAAGGAAATGGGAGTAAAATTTTGTCAAGGAGGAATAAGAGGAAAGGAAGGAGAAAAGTATAAATGGGGAAAAACAGCCTGGAGAGAAAAACAGAATTAGTAATGGTAACTGTTAATGTGAATGGGATGACCTGTCCTATAATAAGGAAGCTGGTAGGAGAATGGATTAAAAACCAGAATCCTATAATGCATTGTTTACAGGAAACATTTGAAGCAGAGAGATACACACAGGGTAAAGGTAAAAGATTAGAGCAAAATATATTATGCCATAAATGAAGAAAAAATTCAGAAGAAGCAATCCTGATCTTAGATAAAACAAGAGCAAAAATCAATCTCATTAAAAGGGATAAGGAAGGAAACTACATTTTTTCTTAAAAGACGCCATTGTTAATTTATCATTACCAAAGCTATATCATTACTAAATATACCATTATATACTATATAGTATTATATCTCTACTAAACATGTATGCAGCTAGTGATATAGCATCAAAATTTCTAGAAGAAAAGCTGAGTGAATTAAAAGGAGATACAGAAAACAAAACTTTAATAATGGGTGTTCTAAATCTCCCTCTTGAAGAACTAGATAAATCTAACCACAAAATATATAATAAGGAAGTTAAGAAGGTGAATGAAATCTTAGAAAACTTAATGGACATGGGAAGGAATATACCTTTTTCTGGGCAGTACATGACACCTATACCAAAACTGACCATGTACTAGGGCACAAAATTCTTATAATCAAAGACAATAGAGCAGAAATAATGAAAACAGTTCTTTATTTGTTGTTTCTTTTCTTTTTTTTTTACTTTTTTATGAGGCAGTGGGGTTAAGTGACTTATCCAGGGTCACACAGCTAGGCAATTAATGTGTCTGAGATCAAATTTGAACTCAGGTCCACCTGACTCCAGGGCCGGTGCTCTATCCACTGTGCCCCAATAAAACTGCCTCAATAAAGACATTTCTTAGACTATGATGCAATAAGTCTTACATGTTAATATAGGTTCATGGAAAGATAAACCAAAAAGTAATTGGAAATTAAATAACTTTATCTTAAAAAATGAGTGGATTAAACAGCAAATAGAAATAATCAATAATTATATCCAAGAAAATTATAATAATTATGCAGCATTCCAAAATGTATGGGATGCAGCCAAAGCAGTTTTGAAGGGAAACTTTATAGCTCTAAAGGCCTATATGAAAAAATAAAGAGGAGATCTATGAATTGGGTTTGCAAGTAAAAATGTTATAAAAAAGAACAAATTCTAGGACCCCAATTAAATATCAAATTAGAAATTCTGACAATCAAGAGAGATTAATAAATTTGAAAGCAAGAAAACCATTGATCTCATAAATAAGACTAGGAGTTGTTTTTTTGTAAAAGCCAATAAAAAAGACAAGCCTTTGGTTAATCTGATAAAAAAAAACAGAAAGAAGTTCACTAAATTACAACTAACAAAGATTCAAAGAGTGGACTACACTAATGAGGAGGAAATTAAAGAGATAATTCAAAGCTTTTTGCTGAACTATATACCAATAAATTTGATAACCTGAGTGCAATGAATGAATATTTACAAAAATGCGAATTGCCCAGCTTAACAGACAGGGATATAAAACACTTAAATAACCCCATTTCGGAAAAGGAAATTGATGAAACCATCACTAAATTCCCTAAGAAAAAGTCTCCAGGTTGAGATGGATTTACAAGTGAATTCTACCAAACATTTAATGAACAATTAATTTCTATTCTACATAAATGGTTTAAAAAATAGAAGGAGTTCTGTCAAATTGCTTTTATAACACCCACATATTGCTGATACCTATACCAGGAAGTCAAACAGACAAAGAAAATCACAGAACAATCTTCCTCATATTAAAATTTCAGCAATGAGACTACAGCAAGTTATTACTAGGATAATATATCATGATTAGGTAGGATTTATAAAAAAATAGTTTGGCAGGGATGGTTCAATATTAGGAAAACACTCAATATAATTGAACATATCATTAACAAAACCAACAGAAATCTTAACTCGAGATGCTGAAAAAGCCTTTGATAAAATATATCTACCATTAGAAAATTTAGGAATAAATGGAGTTTTCCTTAAAATAATAAATAGTATGAATCTAAAACTATCATCTTATATGTATTGAGAATAAACAGACCATTTCCAATAAAATCAGGGGTGAAACAAGGATGCCCATTATCAACATTACTAATTAATATAGTATGAGAATTGCTAGCTTTAGTAATAAGAGAAACAAAAGAAACTGAAGGAATCATAATTGCCAAAGAGGAAGCAAAGCTTCCACTCCTTGTAGATGATATCATGATCTATTTAGAGGATCCAAGAAAATCAACCTTAAAACTCCTTGAAAAATTAATAAATTCAGTAAAGTAGCAGGATTTAAAATGAACCGACATAAATCATCAACATTTCTATTTTTGAACAAAAAAGTCTAAGAACAAGAGAAGGAAACAGAAATTCCATTTGAAGTAACTATAAAGAACATTAAAACCCTGGGAATCTACCTCCCAAGACAAACCCAGAAACTGTATGAACACAATTATAAAGCAATTTTCACCCAAATAAAGTCAGATGTCAATTGTTCATGATTGGGTCTAGCAAATATAATAAAAATGATAATTCTACTCAAATTAAATTACTTATTCATTGCCATCCCAAGCAAACTACCAAATAACTATTTTATCAAGCCAGAAAATATAGCAGCAAAATTCATCAGGAGCAATAAAATGTCAAGAATAGCAAGGAAACAAAACAAAAATGAAGAGGAAGGTGGCCAAGCTCTACCAGATCTAAAACTGTACTATAAAGCAGCAGTAGTCAAAACTGCTTGGTACTGGTTAAGAAATAGAGTAATGGATCAGAGATTTAGGATAGGTTCAAAAGAAAAGGCAGTAAATGGCTTCAGCAATCTTCTGTTTGACAAACCCAAAGACATCAGCTTTTGGGATTAAAAACTCACTATTTGACAAAAATGGCTGGGAAAACTGGAAAACAGTATTGCAGAAACTAGGCATGGATCCAGATCTCACACCTTATACCAAAATGAAGTCAAAATGGGTCATGGATTTAGACATAAACTGCAACACCATAGTTAAATTAATAGACCAAGAAATACTCTTATCTATCATATTTATGAAATGGGGATAAATTTATGACCAAACAAGAATTAGAGCAAGAATTAGGATCTGCAAAATGAATGATTTTTAACTACATTACATTTTAAAAAATTGCACTAATAAAACAATGCTGCCAAATTTAGAGGGAAAGCAGAAAGTTAGGAAATAATCTTCACAACCAGGATTTCTGATAATGGTCTCATTTCCAAAATATATAGAAAATTGCATGAAATTAATAAGGTAGCAATTCATTTCCAAATTGATAAATGGTTAAAGGATATAAATAGTTTTCAAATGAAGAAATTAATGTTATATATAATCACATGAAAAAATGCTCCAAATCATTCTTGGTTAGAGAAATACAAATTAAAACAACTATTAGGTATCATTTCACACCTATCACATTGACCAAAATGAGAAAAACAGGAAATGATTAATAATGCATTTCTGCTGGAGTTGTGAATGGATCCAAACATTCTGGAGAGCAATATAGAACTATGACCAAGAGCAATAAAAATGTTCATTCCCTTTCACCCATCAATTCCAGTTCTAGGCCTATATCCAGAAGAAATCATAAAAAGAAAATAAGAAAAGTCCCACATGTTCCAAACCATTCATAGCAATTCTTCTTGTACTGGCAAAGATTTTGAAATTGAGGGGATATCCATCAATTGGGGAAATGCCTGAACAAGTCATGTTACATGAATACTATGGAATAATATTGTTTTATGAGAAACCTTAAAGGGTCAGCCTCTAGAACAGCATGAATTGACTTACAGGATCTGATGGTGAGTGAAGGCAGCAGTACCAAGAGAACAATGCACACATTAACAACAACATTGTGAGATGATCAACTTTAATGGAACCAGCTCCTCTCAGCAGTACAGAGAACATGGACAGCTGTATTATAGCAGCTATGGACAATATTATCTCCATCCAGAGGATGAAAACTAAAACAAACCAAAGTAAAACAATAAGAACAAAAAACCACCATTCAGAATCTGATGAGTACTTTATTAAAGATATTTCTTACATATCTCTTTCCCTTAATCCTAACTTCTCATTTGGAAACTAATTTGTAAGCATATTTATCCAAAATTTAATCCAAAATATGTAAATACAATATAATCTGACTGTGTCACTGAGATGAGGGTTTGGGTAGAAGGAAATTTTGTAACTTAAAAAACACATGTGCATATGATTGAAAAAATAATAAGCTCCATGGAAACACAAAAAATATATTTTTTCCAATTGGTATTTGGAATGCTGTATAGTATTTGGAAAGAAAACTAATGTAACCTATGCATCAGAACAGTGAAAAACTATTAATGTGTTTTCCTCACACAAGGAAAATGGCTATTAGGGTCAAAGTTGGACTTTCTTCTCTTAAAGGAGATTTCTCACTCAGGGTGCAAGGTGCTTCTTGTAGTTATTTCATTCTGTTTTTTTTTTAATTTAAGCCATTGAAGTCTTTCACTGAAAAATACTAGCTAGCTAGAGATTAAATCTTTTTTGTTTGTTTGTTTTTAATTTGATATTTTATTTTGTTTTACCAATTACATTTTATGTTTTACAGTTTTTCAATATTCATCTATTTGCATATTTATAAATCATGCATTTTTCTACCACTCTCCCTTCCAACCCAGCTTTCCTCAGCTGCAAACAGACTGGTAAAAGGTGTCCTTATACTTTTGTTTTTCTATACATTTGCATATTAGTCATTTTTATATAACATTTAGAGCTAAGAGAAAAGAAGGAAAACCATGGGATAGGAAGAAAAAAACATTAAAGAAGTTTCAAAAAAGTAAATACAGTGTCAATTTAGAGTATGTTTTTGTTGTTGCTGTTGTTTTACCTCTGAATGTGAATGGCATTGTTTGAAGCTCTACATGCATCATAGTTTATTAACTCACAATGTTATATTATTGATATATACAATGTTCTTTTGGTTCTGTTTCTTTTGTTCAGCATAAGTTCATGTTATTCTTTCCATTTTTCTCTGAAATCCCACCATTCATGATTTCTTATAGAAAAATAGAATTCCATAATATTATTATATTATATTATATTATATTATATTATATTATATTATATTACATTATATTATATTACATTACATTATATTATATTATTATATTAAATGTGAATAAAGCATTCATCATATCATTATAATTATTATAATATTAAAATTGTTTAGTCATCCCCCAATTGGGGGACATCACTTCAGTTTTGAATAATTTGTTATTATAAAAAGAGGTGCTATACATATTTTTGAATATGTGGAAATTTTAAAAATTATTTTCATATTGCTACAATAGTCTTGTTGTAAAAGTAAATTTAATCTTCCTCCTTACACAAAGACAGAGAACCCTCCAGAAAAATGAAGTGAAAGAAAATAATTATACTTTAGTCTGTGATCAAATACCATCAGTTCTGTCTCTGGGGTGGATCCTATCTTTATCATAAGTCCATCAGAGGTTGCTTCAGTATTTTTTAACCACAGTTGCTATAGCTAGCTGTATTTCCTCCATCTTATTCCTCCTCACCCCCATTTATTTTATTCTCTCTCTCCTTTCACCCTGCCACTCTTCAAAAGTGAGTTATATCTGACTACCCATTCCCAGGATTTTCCTCTGTTGCATCACCTGTAACCCCTCCCCTCCCCTGTCCCCTTTCTCTCATTCCTTTCTTCTACTTTTTGTCTCTAGGGTAAGAGATTTCTATACCCTATTAAATGTGTATGTTATTTCCTATGTGAGCCAATTCAGATGAGAATCAAGGTTCAATCATTCCCTCCTCACCTTTCCCTCTTCCACTCCATTTCAAAAGGTTTTTCTTGCCTCATTTATGTGAAATATCTTAGCCCATTTGACCTCTACTTTCCCTTTTTCACAACACATTCCTTTCATGCCAGTTAACTCCATCTTTATAATATAACTTCATATTGAACTCACTCCTGTGCCTTTGTCTATATATGCTCCTTAACGCTGCTCTAATAAATGAGGTGGTTCATGTGAGTTATCAGTAGCATCTTCCTATACAGGCATAAAAACAGTCAACATCATTAAATGCCTCATAATTTGCCCTTTCTGACCACCCTCTGGAAACTTCATGTCAAGTACTGACCTTGTCAAATTTTCTGTTCAATTCTGTTCCTTTCAACAGGAAAGTTTGAAAGGATATTCAATTTTGCTGGATAGGTAATTAATTCTCAGTTACAGTATAAGCTCTTTTGCCTTATGGAACAACATATTCCAAGTCCTACCTTAAAGTAGAAACTTTTAAATCCTGTGCGATCCTGACTATCTCAATGGTATTTGAATTGTTTCTTTTGACTGCTTGTAATCTTTTCTCTTTGACTTTGGAGTTCTGGGATTGGGCTATAATATTCAAGTGAATTTCTATTGTGGGATCTCTTTTAATAGGTGATCGATGGATTCATTCAATTTCCATTTTACCCTCAGCTTCTAGGATATCAGAACATTTTACTGGAGAAATTCTTCAAAAATGAGATCTGGGTTCTTTTCCTGTTTATGAATTTCAAGCAACTAAATCATTTTACAATTATCCCTCCTGGATCTGTTTTATAGGTCAGTTGTTTTTCCAATGAGATATTTCACATTTTCTTGTAGTTTTTCATTCTTTTGCTTTTGTTTCTTAATTTCTCACAAAGTCATCAACTTTACTTGTTTCCAATTTACATTTGAAGGAATTATTTTCTTCCTGTTTTCTTTTCTTATTGCTATTTTTCCAGATATATGTTATGACACTTTTTCAACATTCATCCATACGCATATGCATATTTTTAAGTTAAATATTTTCCTTCCACTCTCCCATCCTGCCCCCTCTCCTCAGTAGCAAATAGTCAGATGAATATTGTACATACACATTTCTATTAAGCATATAAACAGATTAGTCATTTTTGATATGAGGAATTAGAATTAAGGGAAAGAAATACTGAAGAGAAATTTTTAAATGTGAATAAAATGTTCATCAGATTCTTAAACTTTTTGTGAGCTTGTTTTATTTTTCTTCCTCTGGATGGGGATAGCATTGTCTATAACCAACCTAATGGGGCTGTCCTAGCTCTCTGAACTTCTGAGGGTAGCTACAACAATCAAGGTTGCTCAACTAAAAATGTTGTTTTTAATGTGTAGAATGTTCTCTTGGTTCTGCTCCCTTCACTCAGCATCAGAAACCCGTAATTCATTCCATACTTCTCTAGAGTCCAACCATTTATGGTTTCTTTTGGAACAATAGTATTTAATAACATTGATATACCATAACTTGTGCAACCATTTCCCAATTGATCAGCATCCCCTCAAATTCCAATTCTTTGCCATTACAAAAAGAGCTACTAGGAATATTTTGGAACATGTGGGACTTTTACCATTTTTATTTCTTCTGGATATAGGCCCAGAATTGGAATTGCTGAGTCAAGGGGTATGACCATTTTATTGCTCTTTGGACATAGCTACTGTTTGCTCTCCAGAATGATTGGATCAATTCACAATTCCACCAACAATGCTTTAATAATCTAATTCTCCCACAACCTCTCCAACATTGACCATTTTCCTTTTTGTCATCTTAGCAATCTGATAGATGTGAGGTGATACCTCACAGTTGTTTTAATTTGTATTTCTTTAATCAGCAATTATTTGGAACATTTTTTTCATATGTTTATACATATATATATATATATAATCATATGAAATCATCTCTCTCTCTCTCTCTCTCTCTCTTTCTCTCTCTCTCTCTCTCTCTCTTCACCTCTCCAGAGACAGAGAGCTATATAGCTATAAAGTGTTCATTTGAAAACTGTTTGTTCATATCCTTTGACCATTTATCAGTTGGGAATGACTTATAACCTTATAAATCTGAAGTAATTCTCTATATATTTTAGAAATGAGATTTTTATCAAAATTTCTAGCTGTGAAAATTGTTTCCCAGCTTTCTGTTTTCCTTTTACTTTTTAACAACATTGGTTTAATGGTGTAAAATCATTTTAAAATAGTTAAAATCAATTTTGCAATTTATAATATATTCTATTTCTTGCTTTGGCATAGATTTCTCCCTTTCCATAGATCTTCTAGAGTATTCTTGTTCTATTAATTTAAATATGATATCTCACTTTAAGTCTAAATCATGTACCATTTTGACCTTATTTTGGTATGGGGTGTGAAACATAGGTTTATGCCTAGTTTCTGCTATACTCTTTCCAGTTTTCCCAACAATTTTTAAAAATTTTAATTATTTAAGGCAATGGGATTAAGTGACTTGCCCAAGGACACACAGTTAAGTAATTATTAAATGTCTGTGGTTGAATTTGAACTCAGGTCCTCCTGACTGCAGGGCCCATGCTCTATCTACTATACCATCTAACTGCCCCTATCCCAACAATTTTTGTCAAATATTGAATTATTATCCCAGAAGCGAATGTCCTTGGGTTTGTCAAACTAGTCAATTATTACTGTTTCTTTTGAAACTATCTTAATCTACTGACCTATTGCTCTATTTCTTAACCAGTTCCAGACAGTTTTGATGACTACTACTTCAGAGTATAGTTTTAGATTGGATAGAACTAGGTTATCTTCCTTTACATTTTTTTTATCAGTTCCCTTGATATTCTTAACCTTTTGTTGCTCCGAATTAATTTTATTACAATTTTTTCTAGTTTGGTAAAAGAATTATTTGGTAGTATGATTCATATGTATGTAATAAGTATTTAATATATGTATTCATATGTTTGTAATACATAATTTAATTTGTGTACAATTGTCATTTTTATTATATTAGTTCAGTCTAACAATGAGCAATTGACATCTTTCCATTTGTTTAGATCTGACTATGTGGGTATAAAATGATTTGTAATTGTGTTCATGCAATTTTTGAGTTTGCTTTGGGAGGTAAATTTCCAAGTATTTATTGTTATCCTCAGTTAATATAAATGGATTTTTTCTTTCTATCTCCTGCTCTTGGACTTCATTGTCCATTTATAGAAATGTTGATGATTTATGTGTTTATTTTATATACTGCTACTTTATTGTATTGGTAAATTATATCAAGTTTTTTTAGCTGTTTTTCTCAGATTCTCTTTAAGTTTAGCATCATTTCCTCTACAAAGAATGAAAGCTTTGTTTTCTCATTGCCAATTTTCATTTCTTCAATTTCTTTTTCTTATTGGGAAAGCTAATATTTCTAATACTATATAGAATATTAATACTAATAATGGGCATCTTTGTTTCACTCCTGATCTTATTCCATATGATCCTTTTGTTGTCTCCATTACATACATTTGTTAATGGTTTTAGGTAGATATTCATTATTTTAAAGAAAACTCCATTTATTACTGTACTTTCTAGTGTTTTAAATAGGAATGGATGTTGTATTTTATCATAGGTTTTTTCCAATTTCTGTTAAGATAATCATATGATTACTGTTGGTTTTCTTATTGATATGCAGGAATTATTTTCTTCAAAGACCTTTTGTATCTCATTTTCCATCTGATTAATTCTACTTTTTAAGGCATTCTTCTACTCATTGTCCTTTTGGATTCTTTTTTCATTTGACCTAAACTCATTTTTAAGATGTTATTGTCTTTGGTATTCTTTCTTTCTCCCTTACCAATGGGTTGACTTGATTTTCATTATTTTCCTTTATCACTCTCATTTCTATTCCCAATTTTTCTACTACCTCACTTACTTGATTTTAAAAACCATTTTTGAACTTGTCCATAGCCTAAGACCAATTCATATTTTTCTTGGAGGTTTTGTATACAGAAGCTTTCTTTGTCTTCTTCTGAGTATATATTTTGATCCTCCATAGGACAAAAGTAATTGTCTATGGTAGAAACATTTTCTTCCATTGTTCATTTCTCTGGTCTATGACGTGATTTTAACTCTTTGTTAAGTTAGTGTTCTGTTTCCAGGATGGTTTTCAAGCTTTTAAGGGTTCAGGGGACACCTCCCCTGTGTCCTCAATTCCTTCAAGGTCTTATGAGAGTCTCTGACTGCTTTTCGGGCCTGTCCTCTGTTCTGTGGATGACTATAAACTCTCCTCTCTGCTCTGGAACTATGAGAAGGGTCCCTTCTCTGCTATGGCAGTATAAGATCCCTGATGGTGACCTGGACGTAAGTATGGGCAAAGCAACAGAGACCTGTCCCAGAGGTAGAGGAGAGAACTCTGGAGTCTACCGCCCCACCCAAACCCCCTTACTTTCCATATGCTGAGAGCAGTACCTGCTGGGTGGCTCTGCAGGTCCCTGGGACCAGGGCTGAACTGAGACCAGCATTGGACTGGGATCCATAGTTATTCTTGTATGTCAGAGCTTTCTCACTAACCTTTCAAATTGTCTTTAGCATCCCTGGATTGATAGATATGGAAACATCCCCCACCAAAGGGCTTTAACCCTTACCTTGGACTCAAGGGCCCCCAAGGATGCAAGCAGTCTGTTCCTGGATGACTGGAGGCAGTTTGCTCCAGAAGACTGAGTGATCCAGGCTGCACTGTGGCCCTTCCCAATCGTGGTGGTTTAGACCCTTCCCTTGAAACTTCCAAATTGTCTTGGGCTGGAAAATTGTTTCATTCAATCATTCTGTGGGTTCATAATTTTAAGACATTTGAAGTCCACTGTGGGGAGAACCTGTGGAAATTTTGGCCTTTACTCTGTCATCTTGGCTCTGTCCCACATGTGGAATTTTTTGCATTTTTTGTGATTTCTGTACTATATGGGTCTATATTCGTTATTCCTGGATCAAAGGGTACAATCAGTTATATTGTTCTTTTGGTATAGTTCCTAATTATTTTTCAAAATGGTGGGATTAGTTCACAACTCTATCAATGATGCATTAATGTTCCAATCTTGCCACAGTCTCTCCATTTTACCTTTCTATCATTTTAGTCAATCTGATAGGTGCGAAGTGTACTTCATAGTTCTTTTAATTTGCATTTTTCTAATAAGATATGATTTAGAGAATTTCTTCATATGAATTTATATTGCTTTAATTTCTTCATTGGAATACTGTCTCTTCAAATCCTTTGAACATTTATCATTTGGGGATTGAATTGTAATCTGATAAACTTGACTCAATTTTCCATGTATTTCACAAATGAGACATTTACCAGAAGCACTAACTGTGAAAATTATTTCTTAGCTTTCTTTTTTCCTCAGTCCTGACTACATTGGTTTTATTAGTGCAAAACCCTTTTAATTTAATATAGTCATGGGGCGGCTAGGTGGTGCAGTGGATAAAGCACTGGTCCTGGACTCAGGAGTCTCAGACACTTAATAATTACATAGCTGTGTGGCCTTGGGCAAGCCACTTAACCCCATTTGCCTTGCAAAAACCTAAAAAAAAAATATAGTCAAAATCATCCAATTTGCAATTTATAACATGCTATTTCTAGCTTGATTGCAAATTTCTCAACTTTTCATAGATCAGACAGAAAGAGTAGTTCTTGATCTGTTAATTGGTATGGTATCTCCCTCTATGTGAAAATCCTGTACCATTTGACCTTATTTTACCTTATTGGGATGAGAAGGGGGTCCATGCCTAACTTTTGCCTGATAATTTTCTTGTTTTCTGAGTAGTTATTTTCCCCAAAGTTTATCTATTTTTTCTGACATTCATCCATTTGAATGTTATATCTATCTATATATCTATCTATCTATATCTATCTATCGATCTATCTATATCTATCTATCTATCTATCTATCTATCTATCTATCTATCTATCTATATGAAGTTACAAAATTTCCTTCCACCCTCCCTTTCCATCCCCCTCCCCTCAGCAGCAGTCAGGTTAACATTGCATATGCATATTTTTCATAAACATGCTTATAGTTTATAGACTTCTCTGCATGAGTAATTGGATTTAACAGAAAGAGATACATAAGAGATAATTTATAAAGTGTTCATCAGATTCTGAATTTTTTTTTTATTTTTAATTTGCTTTGTTTTGTTTTCCTTCCTCTGGATGGAGATAATATTGTCCAAAATCAGTATAATATCATTGTCCTATTTCTCTGAGATGCTGAGAAGACCTACTTCCATCACGGCTGCTCATCTAACAAGAGTGTTGTCAATGTGTACATTGTTCTCTTTAGTATGTGTCTTATTATTATCATTTTCTTTGATATAATTATTCATTATTTCTATTAATTGATGTTTGATCCATCCATTATTTAAGATAATGTTATTTAATTTCCAATTAGTTCTTAGTTTGTCTTTCCCTGACCGTTTATAACATGTAATTTTTATTGCAGCATAGTCTGAGAAGGATGTATTTATTATTTCTGCCTTTTGCATTTGGTTTTAAGGTTTTTGTGCCCTAGTACATAGTCAGTTTTGGTGAAGGTACCATGTACTGCCAAGAAAAAAGTATATTTTTTTCTATACCCATTAAGTTTTCTCTAGAGGTCTATTATATCTATTTTTTCTAAGATTTCTTTTACCCTCTTAATTTCCTTCTTGTTTATTTTGTTAGATATAACTAGTTCTGAGGGAGGGAGATTGAGGTCTCCTTATTAGAAGACTTTATTAAAATTTTGCTGTTTATGTTTAATAGTAATTCACTCAGCTTTTACTCTAGGAATCGGGATGCTCTGCCACTAGGTACATACATGTTTAATAATGATATAGCTTCAATATCAATGGTGTCTTTTTTAAGATTTCCTTATCCTTTTTAATAAGATTGATATTTGCTTTTACTTTGTCTGAGATTAGGATCTCGTCCCCAGATTTTTTTTTACTTCAACTGAGGCATAATATATTATGCTCCAATATTTTACCTTTACCCTGTGTTTATCTCTCTGCTTCAAATGTGTTTCTTATAAATAACATATAGGATTCTGGTTTTTAATCCATTCTGCTATCCATTTCTATTTTATGGGACAGTCTATCCCATTCACATTTACAGTTAAGATTACTAATTCTGGTTTTCCCTCCATGCTAACTTTCTCCATTGACATTTTTCCTCTTTTCTTTCCTCTTATTCCTTCTCACCAAATTTTTACTCCCTTTTTCCTTTAACTTTTCTTTTAAAATTTAACTTTCAGTTTATTTTCCCTGATACCTCTGCATTCCCTTTTATCAAGGCCTTCTTCCCCTATCTTTCTGTTTCCCTATTCCCGCACCCTGTAGATTAGGATAGATTTTTTTTCTTAGTTTTTTTTTTTTTTTTTTGGCAAGGCAAACAGGGTTAAGTGGCTTGCCCAAGGCCACACAGCTAGGCAATTTTTAAGTGTCTGAAACCGGATTTGAACCCAGGTACTCCTGACTCTAGAGCCGGTGCCTTATCTACTACACCACCTAGCTGCCCCTAGGATAGATTTTTAAACCCAAGTGGGAATGAATCTTACATCCTCTCTGATCCAATATATTGAATAGATAAGCTCATATTATTATCAAAGTATCATCATAGATTGATTGCTTTAACAGCATTATCTCAAATTACATCAAATTATAATTATAATCATTTTTTACCTTACCCTCTCTTCAAGTACCCTCATAGGACACATAATGTTCCACATGAGCCAAAGTATCATTCAATGCCAATTTTGAGCTCCTTCCCCAAGGCCTATTTTCTCTCACACTTTACCTCCCATCACTCAGGACATTTAACCCCTTTTTAAGTAAGGTAAGGATTTACTCAAACACTGATGTAATTACCTACAAGAAAATTAAAGTGCTCTAAGTACTGGTAGAATCTGGAGGTATGACTTTAGAATTTTACACATGATTGTAGGTTATGGTAGACACTGACTCAGGACCACCCAGCTTATGATGCGCTCCTCAGAATAAGTGTTAAGCTTGGCCAACACAGCAGAGTTCAAGTGGGTGAAAGGATAATGAGTCATTTAAGTTTAAAGTAAAGTGCTTTTCATTAGGGCTTTTTGTGTCCCACATACTGAAGTTATTTTGGACCTCTCCAAAGGAGAGACAAGACCCAGCTATACTCATAGCCTTTAAGTCCCATCTCTTCCATTATATTCAACCTTTTAATTATCTTGAGAGTTGTAAAATTTTCAAAAATGAGAAGTCTTATATCTTCCCTTTTAGAGTTGTAAATAATTTGATGGTCCTGACCAATGTTTGTTTTGTTTTTTTTTTTCCTTGCCCTTTTCATTTACCTTTTTATGCAATTCTTGAGTTGTGTATTTGGCAACTGAATTCTCTGTTCAGTTCTGGTCTTTGTGTCAGGAAATTCTGGAAGCTCTTTATCTCATTGAACATCCACCTTTTCCCCTGACATTTTATGCTGAATTTTGCTGGATATTAAATTCTGGGTTGTGTCTTGGGCCCTTTGTCCCTCCCCCTTCCCCCATATTGTATTCTAGATCTTCTTGTCTTTCAATGTTGAGGCTGATAGGTCCTGTGTGTCTAATTCTATTTCCTTTGAATTTGAATTGTTTTTGTTTTTGCTGCTTGCAACATTGTCTCCTTTATTTGAGAGTTCCTGGAATTAGGTTATAACAACCCCTGGAGTTTAAATCCTCTTGTCTCTTTCTGGAGCAGTTCTGTGGATTCTTTTAATGCTTATATTGTTTTGCTCTAGCAGATTTGGACAGTTTTTCCTAATGAATTCCTGCATAATTGTTTCCATGTTCTTTTTTTTTTTTGTTATCTAGGCTTTTTGGTAGTCTGATGACTCATAGATGGTCTCTCCTTGAGCTATTTTCCAGATCATTTGTTTTCCCTAAAAGGTACTTTAGTTTTTCTTCAAAATTTTCAGCCTTTTTTTCTTTTTTTTCATAGAATCAGGTAGTCTCATAGATTCATTCATTTTCTATTTGATAAATTCTAATTTTTAGAGTTTTATTTTCTTTGATTACCTTTTGTGTTTCCCTTTTAAAGGTATTGAATCCCCTGGTCAATTTTTCATAATTTTTCTGCATGACTCACATTTCTTTTATTTTTCTACTTTTCTTCATCCTCTCCTTTGGTTTTTAAGTTCTTTTTCAAGCTCATCAATGAGCTTTTGTATTTGAGTCCAATTTTTAGCCTGAATTGAGACTTCCCATGTGAGTGATTTTTCAGTGATATCTTCTTCAGAAATGTCATTGTTAAAATCCTTTGGCTGTAAAGTACTTTTCCACAGTGAGTACTCTTTTAGCTTTTTTGCTCATCTTTGTTATTTTAGCTCTCTATTTAGGGTATAGGGAGTATAAATTCAAACTTTGTTTTTTTTGCTTGGACTGGTATCTGTTCCCTGGCTTGTTGTCAATAGTTTTTTTTTATGTGATTTTTATGTTTTTGCAAGGCAAATGGTGTTAAGTGTCTTGTCCAAGGACACACAGCTAGGTAATTGTTAAGGCCAGATTTAAACTCAGGTACTCTTGTCTCCAGGGTTGGTGCTCTATCCACTGCTCCACCTAGACACCTCTAGTAGTTTTTGTAAAATAGTGAATTCTCATCCCCAAAACTAATATCTTTAGCTTTTTCAAATAGTAGATTCCTATAGTCATTTACTGCTATTTTTTGTACCTATTCAAATCCACTGGTTCATTACTTTTTTTTCTTAACCAGTACCAGGCCGTTTTGATGACTCTCACTTTATAGTATAGTTTTAGATCTGGTAGAGCAAGGTCACATTCCTTTTTATGTTTTTCATCTATTCCCTTGACATTCTTGACCCTTTGTGGCTACAGATTATTTTTCCTAGCTCTATAAAATTTTTTTGATAGTTTGATAGATGGTACTAAGTAATTTAATTTGAATAGAATTCTCATTTTTTAATATTAGCTCAAGCTAACCATGAGCAATGGACACTTTTCCAATTGTTTAGATCTGATTTTATTTGTGTGAAAAGTGCTTTGTATTTGTATTCATATAGTTTTTGAGTTTATCTTGGGAGGTAGTTCCCAAGATTTTATATTGTGTTCAATTAAATGGAGTTTCTTTTTCTATCTCTTGACTTTGGGCTTTGTTATTCATATTTAGAAATGCTGGTGATTTATGCAGGTTTACTTTATACCCTGCTGTTCTACAAAGTTTTTATTTTTTTCAATTAAATTTGTTTTATTAAATGCATCATTGGAGACTTTAACTAAAGAATCCTAGATAGTTCAAGCTTAGATCATTATTTTTTTAAACATCACTTTAAATAGTTTTTTTTTTTAAATCTCACTCTGACATAGGGTTAGAAATACCTTGTGACTTCTATGGTATATTCATTTGTTAAACTCTACCCAATTCAGAGACTACTCTTCCAAATACATCGTCATATGATTGTTCTGACTTGCCCAGTTTTCAACCTATATATTCCCTTTTCCTTAGATTTCTAATGCTCTATAAGGAACCTTCAATAATGCTTAATTGAAAGGGCAAACTTTTTCTTCCTTCTGCATATTCCACCTTCATTAGGGAGACAGCACTGAACTATCATGTATCTTTAATAAATGCTTGATTTCTAGATCCTGAAAGACAAAGACTCATACGTACACACTCACACATACAAACACAAATACAAACACACAATAGTTTCCTTCTCAAGCATTTTAAATTCTAATGTGGGAATAATTAATGTAATTAGAAGTGTAAGTAATTTAGGGAGGTATACAGTATTACTAAGTGGTATGATCAGCCCAATCTTTGTAAAGGAGATACTATCTAAAGTAATACTTGAAATAATATTTTTGTAAGCTAAGTTGAGGAGGACACTCTAGTCAGGAAAGATGAAAGAAATGGGGGTCTAAATATGTGAATGTAGATAAGGAGAATAGATGTTAGAGTTGTTGCAGAGACAGAATTGACTAGATTTAATGATGGTTAAATATGATGTTTAGAAAAATACTGTTGTTAGAGGTGACCCTCTAGTATCCTGGGTGACTATTAGGACAGCAGAGCCCTGTACAGAAATAAGGAAGTTTTAAAGCAAGTATAGTTTGGGAACACAGATTGTGCTTTTTTAATATATCAAGTTTAGTATACCACTGAAACATCCAAGTGAATATATTTAGCAGATGGTTGACAGTGGTATACCTAATTGATGAGGAAGAGTATCACAGACAAGTTTCTGGAGTCATTTGCATGAAACTGCGAACTTCTTAGAATAGATGAAGTGAACAAAAAGGAGAACTGAGATATAGGAAAAGGATCCAGTACTTACACTTAAGAGACACCCACCATGTTGATGAATTTTAAGAAGCAAGGTGATGAATAATCAATCATTACAGTAGGCCTAAAAGGAGATGACAGAATGGCAGAAGGAAAACCAGGAGAAAAAAGTGTTTCAAGAGAGATGATCAAAAGTTAAAAATGCTAAAATAATTAAAAAAGGTGAGAACTGAAGCTGAAAATGTTTTATATTTGGTGGTTAAGAGTTCATTAGTAATTTTAGAGAAAAGTTTCAAATGGAATGTTATAGGAATATCTACTTGGCACTGTATTTAATGTACTTTTTATCAGTAACTTAGTTAATGGAGTAGATACTATAATCATAACATTTTCAGATCACAGAAAACTGAGAGTTATAGTTAATATGTTGAATTTGTTGATGTTCAGTTGTTTTTATTCATATACAACTCTGTAAGACCCATTGGGGTTTTCTTGGCAAAGATATTAAGTGATTTGTTATTTTCTTCTCCAGCTCACTTTACAAATCAGTAAGCTCAGATAAGGAGGGTTAAATGACTCGTCCAGGATCACATTTAGTAAGTAACTAGGGAAGAACTTAAACTTAAGATGTAGGATCTTTCTGACTTCAGTTCTGAGGCACTATCTACTGTGCTACATAGTTTGTGTATTTATTTATTTATTGATTGATTGATTGTTTGAGTTTTTAGGTTTTTGCAAGGAAAATGGGGTTAAGTGGCTTGCCGAAGGCCACACAGCTAGGCAATTATTAAGTGTCTGAGACCAGATTTGAACCCAGGTACTCCTGACTCCAGGGCCGGTGCTTTATCCACTGTGCCACCTAGCCACCCCTGTACTTATTTATTAAATGACTGTGATCCAAAAGAATTTCAAGGGGCTAATACAGTGCACTGAATCTAATATGGTGAAATACAGTGGGGCTAAATATGTCAAATTTATATAAAAAATTCACTTCACAAATATAAATTGGGAAAAAATTAGCAAACAGCTGTTTTGTAAAGGATCTATGGGTTTTCATGGGCTTTGAATGCAATATGTATCAGTAGTATTATGTTATTGCCCAAAAAAGAAAAGGCAAACTTGAATTTCATCAAAAAAAGGTATAATTTCCAAGAACAGTGAGGCAATATTTTCTGTTATAATCAACCTGAAGCATTCTGTATAATATGGCTTAACAATAACCATCAAAAACTGAAAAATGCCTGGACAATGTCAATCAGCATGCTGAAGGACCTTGAGTTCACTACTTATTGGCCCAAATACAAGGGAAGAGAGTATTGCTTGTTTCCAAATATTTGAAAGTTCTGTTAGGTATTAGCTGTCTTCTTCTTAGTCTAAAAGAAGAACCAGAAACAAGAACATGAAGTTTCAAACAAGACAAAAGCAAACCAACCAGTAAACCAATCTTCTGATATATAATTAGACATAGAAAATGAAAATGGATGTCATACAGTGGTGGATAGGGTCTCGGTAGAGATTAAATAACAGAAATTTGTAGTGAGTTCAGTAAGTCCACTTAAATGAATTGTGACAATATACCTTGCATAGAGTAGAAACTTAATAAATTTATAGTGAATGAATGACTTCCTCCAGAAACATTTACCAATTGATCTAGAGTTAAATCTATTTCCCCATTCAAATATAGGGTTAGTCTGAGGTAAATCATTTTAAGGTTCAAGTAGTAACACTAATTGCTGTTCCATAAACAAAGATTGCCCCTTGAGCCACATATCCAGGGGTCAAATCTCATCTTAACAGGGTCTAGGGGCAGCTAGGTGGCACAGTGGATAAAGCACCGGCCCTGGAGTCAGGAGTACCTGGGTTCAAATTCAGTCTCAGACACTTAATAATTACCTAACTGTGTGGCCTTGGGCAAGCCGCTTAACCCCATTTGCCTTGCAAAAAAAAAAAAAATCTAGAAATAAAAAACAAAAGAAAACAGGGTCTAGTTGCATAAAGACCTGACATATGAACAATAAGCCTATAACAAATTTTTAAAAATTGAGACTCTCCAAAAAAGCAAAGTGAATGTGTTTTCCTAAAAGAAGGAAGGAAGGAGGGGAAAAAAGGAAGGAAGAAGGGAAGGGAGGAAGGAAGAAAGTAAATAATAAATAATAAAAATAAATTAAACTTTAATTTTTTTTTATTAAGGCAATAAGGTTAAGTGACTTAGCCAAGGTCACACTGTTAAGTAATTATTAATTGTGTGAGGCTGGATTTAAACTCAGGTCCTCCTAACTCCAGGGCCAGTACTCTATCTACTGAGTCAAGTAGCTGCCCAAGGGAGGGAAATACATAGTGTTTCTTATGAACCAGATATTATGCTAAGTACTGATGAGTATAAGAATAAACAAAAAGAAAATTTGATCCTGACCTCAAGAAACTTATTCTAAAAGGTGAAGACGGTACTAAAAAAGGGAGTTAGAAAGTGGTAGAGATAGGGTGAAAGTTACATGCATGGTTTTGATATCCATTAAGTCAGGGGCAAGGCTTGATAGAGAATGAAGGTAGGCCTATTTGGGGCCTTCCCCAATATGGAGACTGAATTATCAAATCACAAATGGGTAAAGAGATAGGTCATGCAGAAGAATATTCCATGATATGTGGATGCAGGGATAGTTCTTCCAGATCAGGAAGATCCCCAACTCTGAGAGAAGTTCCAGGATGAGCCTAAGAATGAGAAAAAGAAGTAAAGTAAAACAGACCCAGAGACACAGGTACAAAGAAATAGAGACAGAGATAGAAAGAGAGACTGAGACTGACAGACATATAGACAGTCAGAGCCAGAGTGCTCCTCAAAGAGAAATTCTCTGAATGCTATACTTTAGTCAGCTTGGGATAGGGGCATGACCAGGGTGTTGGTTCTTCTACATGTCAAATTCTTGCCTGTCATTATATCCCTTCAGAAATCCCTCTTTGAAGAGAAATTTGTATCTCACATCTTTGGTTTCAGAACTGTAGCAAAAAGACCAAGATATCTCTTCTTTTAAGCTCTACTTGTTTCTACCTTTCATTTATGTGTATCTCTGGTTAATTTCTACCACTGAGGAGAATCAAAGGAACAAAAACAAAGGAATTTTGAGTCATTGCTGGGAATTAAAGAAGGTGGTAAAGGCATCTAATGTCTTCCCTCCAAAATCACCTTACATTGTTAGACACACCTACACACACACACGCACACACACACACAGACACACAAATAGAGAAACACGCATACACAAATACACACATACCCATTCTCAGAGAGAGATGATAGCTAGATAGATAGCTAGATAGATAGACAGAAGAGATATAGAAAGATTGTTAAATGAATTTATTCATTTTTTATTTATGCTATTTATATCATATTCATATCTTTACTTGTGATCTCCCCAATTAGAAAATAACCTCCAATTTGAGGGTACAATCTTACATTATTTTAATCCTGCTTAATGCTAATGCCATCTTTCTGATATTACCCCCAATTTATCTTGTCTCTATCTTGTTTGAACATGGTCATTTGCATTTTGCTTCCTCCATTAGACTGTGAGCTTCTGTTGAACATACCTTTCTTTCTCCCTTCCTTCCTTCCTTCCTTCTTTCTTTCTCTTTCTCTTTCTTTCTTCCTTTCATTCTTTTTTCTTTCTTTCTCTTTGTGTCTTTTAGTCTTCCTTTTATTATTTTTCTTTTTTCCTTTACTGTCTTCCTTTCTCACCTCTCTCTCTCCCTCTTCCTCCTCTTCCTCCTCCTTATCTTTCTTATTCTTCTTCATTTGTTCTTTTCTCACTCTTTCTCTTTCTCTTTTCCTTTTTCCTTCCTTTGTATCCTTAAATTTCATTTCTGAAACTCACTAAATTCTCATTGATTGATTGATTAATATGAAGAACCAATCAATCACCTAGTAATTTATTTGAAAGTTTCTATGTGCTAAACCCTAAGTATATAAAGACAGACAAAAGAAAATATACTTGCTGTCTAGGAAGTGACATGGGAGAAAACATTAAAACAATTAAAAAGACATGAGATATACACAGTATAAATTGGGGGTCATCAGGTATGATATATTAGCAATTAGGTGGGTGAATCAGGAAAAGATTCTTTCAAAAGGTCAGAATTTGACTGAAATTTAAGGGAAGTCAGAGACCTGAGAGGCACAGAGGAGGAGGAAGGGCATTCTGGGCATGGGGAATAGCCAGTGAAAAGTCTTAGATGCAGTAGATAGAATGTCATTTGTCAGAGACATAAAGGACATTACTGTCATTGGTAAAATATGTAGAAGGTGTAAGATTTAAGACTCAAAAGGCATGAAGAAGCCAGCTTATGAAGGCCTTTATAAGGAAAACAGGATTTATAGTTCTTTCTGGAGGTAATGGGGGAATACTGTGATATATAAAATGAGGGTGGGGAGAAGTGAGGAGATGAGGCAATAGCAGAGCACCTGTGATTTAGAAGGATCAACTTAATAGCTGATTTGAGAGAGTAGAGTGGAAGGAGATAGAACAACCAGCAAAATATTGCAATAGTCTAGGCATGAGGTCATGATGACTTGTACCAGGCTGATTGCTCTGCCAAAAGAGAGCAATGCATATTTATGAGAGAACTTATTAAAGTAGAAAAAAAAAAGACTCAACAACTGATTGGATATTAGGCATGAAAGAGAATGAAAAATGGAAGATGGCAGCCCAATTGAGAGTCTGGATAACTGAAAGGAGGGTAGAATCCTCAAAAATAAGAGATTTTGTTGAGAGAAAAAGATTGGAATAAAAGTTTAGTATTTGGTCATGTTGAAGTGAAGATGCCTTTGAGACATTTTGTTTGAGCAGGAGATGAGAAACTAAAATTCAGCAAGATGTTATAGTTAAATATATTTAAAATTATAATTTTAAAAAATGATTTAAGAATTATCAGTATAGAAATCATAATGCAATCATGTCTCTTGATGAGATCTCTAAATGAAATAATATACTAGTTGAAGAGAAGAAAACCTAGAACACAATCTGAGGGCTCTTCATAATTTGAGGACATGGTCTAGAAAAAGTTGTTATAAGAAAGCTGAATTTGTGGTGAAGATTTCAGGAAATTTCCCTTTAAGATCCTGTAATGTCGATATACTTCCAATGAGGAGGCCACTGCTCAGTAGAATGTAGGGCCAAAGAAAGATTTATTCAGATAGGAGGAGAACCAAAAGGAACTCTCAAAAAGGTAGAAGGAGAAACAGGAGGGAGCAGGACTACAGAAAAACAAGAACAAATAGAATATGAAAGAGAAGAGGTTGATCAGTTATCAACAGTCAAAATCTGAAGAGAGCTCAAAATAATGAGAATTTTTAAAAGATCATTTGATTTGTCACTTAAGAAAAACTTTGGAGAGAAAAGTTGTATGATGAGGTCAGAATTAAGAATATAAAGAGTTAAAAGAGGAATGTAAAGGAAGGGTTAGTACCTATTGTAGAAGACTTTCTGAATGCATTTAACCACCAAATGAATGAGAGATGTAGGATGATAGCTAGCAGGGATGAATGGATGAAGTAATTATTTTTCTTTTCTTTCTTTCATTTTTTCTCTTTTTCCTTTCCTTCCTTCCTTCCTTCCTTCCTTCCTTCCTTCCTTCCTTCCTTCCTTCCTTCCTTCCTTCCTTCCTTCCTTTCTTTTTCTTTATTTCAAAGTATTTAGTGGGCAGGGAATTATTCAATACCAGTCACAGAGTAGAGATGATAGTATGAAAAATCTATTTGTGAAGAGATTACTAAGCAAAAAATAATGCAATTTCCTAAAAATAGTTAATGGCATATGAGTTAAAGTACAACCAGTCCTATAAAGAGTAATCAGGGAAACTGCCTTCTCAAGAGTCAAGTCAGTTGGAGTCAGAATATGAAGAAAGAGAGAAAGAAATAGGTATGAAAGACATGATTCTAATTGTTAGCTATGGAGCAGGCATTCCAGTGAGGACAGAGGGAGTTAGACAGTTTAAGAGCAGAGATATGCAGAGATTAGTTTGAAAGTAAAGGGAATAAAGAGATAACAGTGAAGGTAGAAAACTGAACTTCAGTTTGTACCATGTCAATCAGAGGTTCGGGAATCTTGTGGAATGATGAAATAGAAATATGATATTCACTGAGGAATGTGCAAGTGTAGGTTATCATAGTCCATAATAGTATGTCCTCTGATGCATCTGTCTCAAGTATTGGGCAGCCTAATGTGATAGAAATACAGGTCAGGGGAAGCATGCTGAGACAGAACAAGGTAATCCCTGTGGCTCTCTAGTGACCTGAGAGGATGCCTGCTGGAAACAGAATAAAAGGGAAAGGCCAGTTCTTTCTGTCTGAAAAGGAAATTGTGAGTCAGGAAGAATGCTTAAAAAAAAAACCCAAAACAAAAAACAAGCAAACAAGCAAAAAAGAAAACCTCAAGGTCTATATAATAGTAAAAATGACTGAGCAGAGTGATACAGAACAAATACAATGAAAAACCAAAGAAGAGAAGCAGTTATTCAATGGCACTAGTTTCTGAGTTCAGGACCTCTGGCAACAAAGACTTTGCCTCCTCCTACTTTGATATGTCAGAGCCTAAAAGGAGAAACAACCAGGAATAAAAAAAGTGGGCAGAGATTTGTCTCCTAGACAAAGCCAGGTTTCAGAGCTTTGCCTCAGGGCATTGAAACTTAATGTAATAAAATTAGAATCCTGACATTATAGCATTGTTCAACTTTAAAAGTCATTATATTTATATTTTGACAGGTCCTGAACTCCTTTGGCAGTGCAAGGTGTTGGATATAATAATGAAAAATTAAAAAAAAAAAGATGAACATAGCACCTACTCTGGTGGAATAAATGGTTGCATCTGGAAGTTACCACTTGGCATGCTTTCTCCCTAAATTCATATTCAAATTCCTTCTTTCTTTGGCCCTACTTTCTACTGAGTGGTGGCCTCCTCATTAGAAGTATATTGACATTACAGGATCTCAAAGGGAAATTTCCTGAAATCTTTACCACAAATTCAGTGTTGAGATGTCCCCTCTAAGAGTGTTGTTCTGGAATCTTCTCCACACCAGGGCAATGGTTCAGGATTTCTGATCCCTCTTAACTGAGCTTATTTTAGTTTCTTCTTTTTTTTTTTTATTTTCACATTATTGATGCAGGGAATTATGAAATATAGGCGATTTGTAATTGGAAACACATTTTGTAATCTTTTATGCTGTTAAATTTTGTAAAACTGTTATCTGCTCTAGTGACATAAATTGACTCCTATTATTCCATTGTTAAATGTAAAATTTGCAACATCTCCTCATTCCCAACACCCAGCTTCCAACATTTTACCTGGTTTTGGTCACAGAGAAGAAGGGATTTCCCCTTTGCTCTCAGTCTCCAGACCTTTCAGAAAAATCTCAGCCCAGCTGGGGCTGGCGCTCTCGCTCTCTCTCTCTCTCTCTCTCTCTCTCCCCCAAACAAACTTTGCCTAGCCTTTTGTTATTCAATCCTGTCCTTAAAGTGCTTGATGCTTTTGCAGAAAGACAAAGTTTTAATCTGTAAACCTTTTAGGCTTCTAAAATAAATCTGGAGCAGTTTTAAATCTCAGAGATGTATGCAAATTCTTTCACCATTAAAAATTCTAAATATCAAATTGGGCCACACCAATCACCTGGCAACATTTTAAGTTATTAAGTTTACCTGAGCACACTTTTTATTATATTTATTAGAGTTACCCTTTCTTATTGGCTAGTAGCTATATCATTCTGGTGGCAAAGGTCACATGATGACAGAGGACACAAATATGAGTTAGGATATGATTGGGATAATTCCTTTACTCTTGTGCTATAGCACAAACTTGAGGTGGATGGGTGCCCAGATGGGGTGAGTTGATAATAATGGCATCTGGTGAGGCCATATGGTGAAATTAACTTTTTTTTCTGCTCCTTGCATGTATGTGACCATTTACTCCACCATCCCTCTCTAGCACAGTCATAGCAGGTACCACAGCAGAATTAAAGTCAAGTCCACCTGACTACAGGGTAAATGCTCTCTCCACTGCACCACTTAGCTGTTCCTATAACCCTAAATGGAAGTGTCAAAAGTCATAGTTGAATTTGGGTCTCCCACTCCAAGTGCCTAGCCACTCCATCATCTACTAATGAGGGAATATGCATGAATTGATTGTTATGTAGCAATGGCAGACTGATCACAATACCTGAGAATGGAATAAAAATAACCATTTTCCCACGTGTCAACCAGGAGCTCTTTGTGGCAGACATTTGGAAGAGAATTTTAGAAAAAAAAGAATGTGAAATCTGGAAGGGTGTTCAGAGAGCATCTAATTTAGACAGCTTATTTCTCTGAGGTCGCAGGGAGCAGGCAACTTACCCCAATCAATTAGTAGCACAATAACTTGTGCCCATTCCTTTTAACTCCCAGGCCAGTATTCTTTCTTTTACACTTGGGACATTTTGAGAGAGAGCTTGGTCTGTTTCTGTATTCCCATCCAATAATCAATGTGCCAAGAACAACTGTCTAAGTAAAAGCTGCCTATTGTCAATGCTAAAATTCTTTTAAACAGGGATTCAATAAAAATTGGGTCTAGTTTGCAGAAAAAAAAATCAATTTCTGCAGTTTCTTCTGAAAGTCAGCCAGTTGCACTTTATTGAGTTTGGCTTTCATTCAACATTTTACTTGGTGAATTTCTAGATTTTCCACTGACACCCAGCCACCCTTCCAGCTATTTTCAGTTGTACCCAATCATATCATATACATATGATTCTTATACCTATAGTGCAAACAAATGTTTCCTTTCTCATGGACACATCCTATTTTTATTTTCTTATAACATGAACATTGTATACTAATATATTCAAGGCCAGTGATTCCCTGGGTGACAGGAAAGGCCTC
The DNA here is from genome assembly GCF_037893015.1 of Macrotis lagotis. NCBI lineage: Eukaryota > Metazoa > Chordata > Mammalia > Peramelemorphia > Peramelidae > Macrotis > Macrotis lagotis. The sequence continues at coordinate 68,062,439 of NC_133658.1, forward strand.
AGCTTATACTGAATTCTCAAAAAAGAAAGACTGCATGGACATAGTGGATAGAGGGCTAGCATTAGGTTCAGAAAAACACACATTCAAGTCTTTCTTCTGACAAATGCAAACCACAGTAACTCTCTAGGGCTCTCTTTCAGAATTGTTGCTTATCCATATTGGCAGAAGATGAGTCCACATTTGCAGATCTCTTCATAGATGAAAACACAGGACTGTATCACAGAAACATGCCAATAACAATAATCCCCAAGCATTTAGATCTTAAAGATGCTTGAAAAACACTTTCTATTATTAATAAGTAGCCTATATCCTTGGGATTATTCTATGAAACTTAAAAAGACCTTCTCAAAAGTACTTGCCCCAGGGCTTCCAAAAAGCTAAACTAGCTTGTCCATGGGCATATTCAATATTTGAGCACAAACATTTATATGATATTTTCAGGGTTTGAATGCTATCACAAATTCTAGAAAGAAAGAAATAGTTGAAGTTAGAAAAAGAACATAATATTTCTGACTAAAAGGAAACTTTATGTTCACCAAATCCAACCAGACAAGGACACTGGGGGGAAAAATGTAAAATAATTTAATTAGTGTAGGAAGTGATAAAGCTAGAATTTGAACATAGTTTTAATGAGTCTGGATTCAGTTATCTTTCCAAATAGGAGCTGTCTCCCTCCAATTATCTTTTTTGCCAAGTTAAATTATACATTTCATTTGTGCCTATTGTGGTCAATCACTCAATCAAGTCGGGAACATGAATCAACCAGTTGCTATGTGCTAAACAACAATAAGAAGAAAAAACAGTTAACAACCATGTACTATGTGCTTATTGGATGTACAGGTATCAGGGAAGCCTAGGAACTCTAGCCTCTACTGAAAGCTTTCAGAGAAACTCTTCACATTTGATGCTCACTTGTCATACAACTCTCACCTGTAGTTCTAGGAAGGTGTAGCATTCACAGTGTTCAAAACCAAGGAAAATCATTTCAGCATATGGGACTAAACCAGGATGAGTGTAATCAACAGACCTCAAACCTGGATGTGAAGTAGGGGAATCTCTAACCAAAGCCTATGAATATTTCCATGAGTGGAATGGGCAGATGTGAACAATTTGTTTGAACTGGTAATGAAAATGGTGGAAGTAGGCCCTGTGGAGTAAGTATTTAGAACTTGGTTAGAAATCGAAGACATGAGATCATCCAATGCATTCAGAACATCACCAGTCAACATGACTTCTGCCTTGTCCCACTCCAATGACTCTGGAACAGAGTGAAGTTGACAATTTCATGCAATTCTGTCTCACTTAAATCCAATGTATGTGCAAGTCAAAGACATCACTCATACCATTTTACCATATTTATTTCAGAGTCTTGTGGTGACAAGTGACTGACAAAGCAACAGCTGTGGATATACTGGGAGCTACAGTCACAACCTTACATAGAGGCAACTTACATTGTATGAATGTCTTTGCACTGTACTGAAATAACTGTGGTGTCTGCCAGCCACCTGGGTATATGAACTCTATTTTTAAGACCTATACTGCTCCCTTTTTTTTTGCTTGAGGAATGGGCTAGCAAACATGTCCTAAAAATTGTTTGCTTCACCAGACCTAACCCTGGCCTGCTTACCAGTGCAGACTGGGATCCTATTCTGATCAAAACAAAAATAAGCACAATAATTTTCAAATATTGTCCCAGTAATTATTGGTATATAGAATTTTCATGCTTAAGGACAATACAAAATCCAGTAGATATAAAAACCAAGCATCTTATTTGGAAATAAATCAGAAATTATCCAATCCAAATAGCAACCCTGAACAAAACAATGCTGGAAAATGCTCAGTTTACTGAAATCAGAGAAAGATATCTGATTTTATGTAGTGACTACAGTGATGGAGATTATGCAATTAAAAGTAATCTAGTCAACAACCTTGTATTCCTACCGTTAGGAATGAATAGCCTGATCAGGATAATGTGATTGCCATTTGAAGGAAAGTGACATGCCACCATGATCAATTTGGATAACAGTCCCACCATGAAAAACTAAGGATAAAAAAGAAAAAAAATGTGAAGACATGGAAACACTCTTCATTAATTAGCTTTAGAAGACAATTTTAAATGTCCTTCAATTGGGGAATGGCTTAATAAACTGTGGTATATGTATGTGTTATAACACTATTGTACTATTTGAAACCAGGAGGGATGGGAATTCAGGGAAGCATGGGAAGATTTGCATGAACTAATGCTGAGCGAGATGAGCAGAACCAGAAGAACATTGTACACTGTAATAGCAACATGGAGGTGATGATCAATCTTAATGGACTTGCTCATTCCATCAGTGCAACAATCAGGCACAATTTGGGGATATTTGCGATGGACAATGCCATCTGTATCCAGAAAAAGAATTGTGGGGTTTGAAAAGAGAACAAAGACTGTTAACTTTAATTTAAAAAAAGTTATCCTATTATGTAATTTTGCTATCTCTTATGCTTTATTTTTCTTCCATAAGGATATGATTTCTCTCTCATCTCATCACATTCAATTGAGATCAATGGAAATAATGGAAACATTAACAGATTGCCTTCTGTGGGGGTGGGGGGAGGAAAGTGAGATTGGGGGAAAATTGTAAAATTCTAAATAAATAAATGTAAAAAAAAGACAGTTTTATAATTTTGGGTGACTTTTATGCCAGACTTTCAGACAAAGCAGGGATTTCTTGGTGGAATGGAGTCATAAATGACAATAATATTGTTTATTTACTAATGAAGACTTATACATCTCATGAGCTCATCACCAAGACTATCTTCTGTTTATCTAGTGCAATAAAACATTGTTGCGCTATTCTCACATAGAACATTCATATTTAATACACTATGGTATTGTAAGAAATTGAGACAGAATATGAGAGTAATGAATGATTTGTATAATGCAGAAAGCTGGAGAGAATATAGTCAGATCCATTCTAAGTCAAGTATTTCATTCCACAAAAGTGGAATCCCCAAAGTAAGTTGATTAACAGAAGATGCAGTATCAACAAATTAGAACTCTTCTCAAAACTCAACAGTTTCTTGCTAACTTGGAGGGAAAATGAGCCAACACACAGTTGGAAAAGGCATAGCAGAAAAGGATTTGACGACTTTCAGAGATTTACTGTGCAGCACTCCATCTTGGCCAAATCATTTTTAAACATCAATAAAGATTTCATTAAATGAATGAAAATGATGGAGAAATTCAGAGGCAGCTAAATGAAAAACAAGAACTCCACAGAATTTAACAATAAGATTGTTCATCTATCTCTAAGGAGGCAGTGTTTAACTCTATCAAAATGAAGTGCAAGCAGAGTTTAACATGATACCATATACTTGCTTTAGTATGAAGATAGATGAAAGTTGCTACCAGTAGCAATCCAAAGTGTTTTTCTGATTTTCTGAAGGCTAATTATGGACAAAAGACCATGTTGCATCTCAACTACTCAGTCTCATCAATATAATTAAATGATAAGGACATGATCTGAGTGACAAGGGATGAACATTTTAATACTGTTCTTCACAGCCTGTTAACAACAAGCACTAAAGTCACTTACCTGCTGTCTCCCCCCTCTCTAGTCTAATTTCCAATTGAAGAAGTTTTAAATATCATCTGACTCCTCTCCTGTTATAAACTATCTAACACTGATTGTTTCAGCTGAGATTTACAAGTTATTGAATCCGTTGCTCATACAAAAGTTGAATAAAGTCTAGGTTATATGATAAAAGGAGGTTATCCTCCAAGGGTTTGAAAATGCCTGCATCATCCTAATCTTCTGCCCCCCCCCATTCTGGAAAGATTCTAACCAGACTTTTCCTTAATAGGCTGATCATTCCCATAGAATATGGTTATCCACCCATGAATTGGGGTGATTTCAAAAAGAAATAAGGAATGATCAGTAAGATTTGATTCCTGACATCTCTGGGAGAAATTCCAAGATCAGAGGTCTGCATACAACATTCACTTACAGTATTATCCATGTATAAAATGCATCCTATTTTGGAAAATTTGGGATCTAAAAACTAGGAGTATCTTATGCAGTGGTTGTAGATTTTTTCACTTGCATTTCTCATTTTTTTTTTCTCTTGTTACCTTAGTGCTCATGGTTTTGCTTTAGTTACTGGTATATTAGGTTATGTTTTTCCATGTGCTGCCCAGAAATCTCTCAGTAAAGATTTTTGTACAGGGTTGAATTCAAGTTAAAAAGTGTTACACTTTGCAAAAGTGAATGGAAATCATGCTGCTGAATATGTTTGGTCCTCCTCTTCCAATTGGGAAAACAATCTAAGACTGGTTATAGGAAGAATAAACTGAACTGAAAAAGCCCTGGCAGAAGAAGAAGACCATGAGAGGCAAGTCAACAAAATGACCTGATTTAGAGATGGAATTGAAGAGATGGATTGAAGAGCAAGGGGTGACTGGCATTCTTGTGTACACAAAGATGATGGTTCAGTAGGTGGCCAGAAGAATTGTTGATAAAAAAGAAGTGATTGATTTCAAAGGAGGACACAATTGGTGCTACCAGGTTCATGAAAAAGAATGTACCTGCACCAGACTTGTCAAGGGATTGTTTGTGGTCAACGACAAATCAGAACACAAGCAAGAGAACAGTCAGAATCTTTTCTAAGACAGTGATTCATAATCAAACATGGATGGGGATATGCTAATGGATGGGAATTTTGACAGTATGAATTTTATGATGAATAAACTTTATTTCAATAACTTTATGTAATATATAGTTGTATTTCAAATTTTGGACCCCATAATTAAGGTGTGTTTTTCATAGGGAAATATTGTATATAACTAATGTCTTTTATAATTTCAATTATGAGGACTTTGGGGAATATTATGATAAACTTAGGTTATCTGGATAACCTAATCAGTATTGTTTGTCCGTTTTACAATGGCATGAGTTCTGGATAATGAATGATAATTTCACCCTTGTTCATTCACTAAGACAGTAAAGTAGGGATGTGTGCTTGTTCATCTATTTTTTTTAATTTTAGGCAAGGGGGTTAAGTGACTTGCCCAAGGTCACACAACTAGGCAATTATTAAGTGTCTGAAGCTGGATTTGATTTTGAGTACTCCTGACTCCAGGCCTGGTGCTCTATTCACTATGCCACTTAGCTGCTCCATTCATCTACTTTTTAGCATGATGTTTTAAGTAATGCTGTATACCTTCATTAAGACTGAAAATGACATCAAGATCTACTATACTGACAACACAAGACAAAATGGAAGGATAACTGATGTGTGGTTTTTTGTTCACAGTTGATTGTCCACTCAATGCAATCTCTGAGACTGAAATACAACAAAGTTTAGATAGATTCTCTGCTGCCTTTCTTAATGTTGACCTAACAACTCCAAGAAAACAGAAGTCCACTATCCAGCATAACATCATCCATATATGAATACATCTATCATGCAATGCTGTGGACAAGTTCACTTACTTTGACAGTATACTTTCCAGGGAAGTTCACATAGATGAAGAGGTTGATGCACACATTACTAGAGCTAGCTTAATGTTTGTGAGTCTCTCAAGGAATGTGTGGGAAAGAACAGGTATTAGACTGCCTACAGCACTGAAGGACTTCAGAACCATTTTGCTAATCTTGTTGCTGTATGACTATGGAACCTGGTCAGTCCAAAAACACTATGCCAGAAAATTGAATCACTTCTATTTGAATTGTTTTAGAATGATTCTGAAGATTACCTTATAAAATAAGGTTCTGAGCATTGAGGTGCATTCTTGAGCTGAGCTTAAGTACTTAAACTCTACTACAGAAAGATCAACTGCAAAGATCTGGCCACATTGTTTCAATGTATGTTTACCTAAATGAGTAGCAAATGTTTCATGTGGAGGTCATAAGAATCTCAGATACAAGGATGCTCTTAAGACTCGCTGAAGAACTTTAAAATCTATTAAGAGACATGGATAACACTGGAACAGGACCACCTAGCATGGTTTTCCCACTTTAAAGAAGACACTATGCTGTATAAGCAAAACAGAATTGCAGTAGCTCAAAAGAAACATGTGATATGCAAATTTAGAGAAGAGCCATTCCAAATGTTTATATGGACTGCTTGTTCCTGAACTCTATTAGAGTCTTCCAAGGTCATGTTGATTTTATCAGTCAAAGTCAGACTCAATGTTCCTTGACTATACTTATTAGTTGCCAGTAATAATATAAAACAAATAAAAGTAGAAGAACAATCCCCACCCAATAAATTAGATTACTTTTTTACTATAGTGGATATCACATAAAAAAGAAGAAGAAGAAAAGTGAATTATTGATGAGATATTTAAGAGGTTTCTGGAATATGACTAGTGGGATTTAGAAAGGTGGAGGAAAGAAGGTTACTAGGTTTTATGCCAATGATGATCAAAACACAAGTCGGTGCCCTATGTTATGTTAAGATATCATTCCTACTTTTATTATTAACATAAATCTTGTATTTTCTGAGACCTATGACTTCTTATTTTAGAAGTAATATGGCAAAGTTTATGGTGGGGATAATCTATGAGTTGGCATGATCTAGGGAAAACTCTCATAGATGATACATACTGAAATTTACTGACTCTAGCAATCCAAGGACGCTCTTAAAGTTCTTCAGTTGGTTGAATTCTGACATCTGGAACAAAACCATAAACTTTTTAATTCCATCATGCTTTATTATAAAACATATTTAAAACACCATTCCGAAATTTATGGGATGCAGTTAAGGAAGATTTGAGGGAAAACTTTTATGTCTATATTAATAAAATAGAGAAGGAGGAGATCAATGAATTGGGTATGCAACTAAAAATACTAGAAAAAAGACAAATTAAAGATCCCTAATTTAATACCAAATTAAAAATTCTGAAAACCCATAGAGAGAGAGAATAAGAAAATTGAAAGCAAGAAAACAATTAATCTCATAAGTAAAACTAAGCATTGGCTTTATGAAAAAAAATAAAACAAACCTTTAGTTAATCTGATAAAAAAATGAAGATGACCAAATTACCAGTGTCAAAAATGAAAAGGGTGAATTTATCACCAATGAGGAGGAAATTAAAGAGATATTTAGGAGTTCATTGCCAAAATATATACCAAGAAATTCAATAACTTTAGTGAAATTAATGAATATTTATAAAAAATACAAACTGCCCAGACTAACAGAAGTAGAAATACAATACTAAAATTTAGGTTATCTGGATAAGTTAACCAGTATTGTTTGTCAGTTTTACAATGACATGAGTTCTGGATAATGAATGATAATCTCGCCCTTGTTCAGTCTGTATGGTTCAGGGCTGTATGGTTGCTCACCTAATTTTTAGCATGATGTTTTCAGTAATGTTGTACACCTTCATTGAGACTGAAAATGGCATCAAGATCTCCTACTATACTGACAATACAAGCCAAAAATAAAGTGAAAGGAGAACTGATGTGTGACTTTTTTGTTCACAGTTGATTGTACATTTCAGAAAAAGAAATTGAAAAAGCCATCAATAAACTCCCTAACGAAAAAAAGTTCAAGGTCCAGATGGACTTACAAATGAATTCTACCAAACATTTAGGAAACAATTAATTCCCATTCTACATAAACTATTTAAAAAAATAAAAGGGCTTCTGTCAAATTCCTTTTATGACACCAACATGGTGCTGATACCTAAGCAAGGAAGAATGAAAACAAATAAAATTATAGAACAAGCTCCCTAATGAATATTGATGCAAATATCTTAAATAAATTTTTTCAATGAGACTACAGCAAGTTATTACTAGGATTAATATATTATGATCATGTAGGATTTATACCAGGTAGGCAAGGATAGTTCAATATTAGGAAAACATTCAACATAATTGAACATATAAATAGCAAAACCAACAATTCATATGATTATCTCAATAGATGCTGAAAAAAGCCTTTGATAAAATACAACCTCCATTCCTCTTAATAACACTAGAAAGTTTGGGAATGAATGGAGTTTTCCTTAAAATAATAAACAGTATTGATCTGAAACTATCATATTATATGTAATGGGAATAAACAGAGAATTTCAAATAAAATCAGGGGTGAAACAAGAATGTCCATTATCACAAATACTCTTCAATATAGTATTAGAAATTATAGCTGTAGCAATTAGAGAGGAAAAATAAATTGATAATGACATAGCCAAGTTTTCATTCTTTGCAGATGATATGATGGTACACTTAGAGAACCCAAGAAAATTGTCTTAAAATCTTCTTGAAACAATTGACAAATCTGGCAAAGTAGCATGATATAATACACATTAATCAACAACATATATATATATATATATATATATATATATATATATAAACACAATTATAAAGCATTTATCATTCAAATAAAGTCATATTTAAATAATTGGAAAAGTGTAATTTGTTCATGGTTAGGACAAGCTAATATAATAAAAATGACAATTCTACCTGAATTAAATGACTAATTCAGTACCATACCAGTCAATCTACCAAACAACTATTTTAGAGAACTAAAAGAAATAATAACAAAATTTATCTGGAGTAATAAAAGGTCAAGAATGGCAAGGGAAACTTGGACATATTCATGTACAAATGGATGAAAATTACAAAAAATAAATTAACAATAGAAGAATGATAAGGGAACTGATGGGAAAAATGTAAAATAAGGTAGCCTAACTATACCAGATCTAATACTATACTATAAAGCAACAGTCATCAAAACTGCCTGCTACTGGTTAAGAAATAGAGTAATGGATCAGTGGGTTAGGAGAAGTTCAAAAGAGATGAATATAGCAATCTACTGTTTGACAAAACAGCTTCTTGGATAAGAAATCACTATTTGACAAAAGTTGCTGGGAAAATTGGAAAATAATATGGCAAAAACTACATATAAAGCCCTATTCCAAAATAAGGTCAAAATCGATAAAGGATTTAACATTAAGGACAACATCATAGATAAATTAATAGACCAGGAAATTCTTTATTGGGTCTAAGGAGAGGGTACAAATTTATGACAAACATGAATTAGAGCGCATTTTAGACTACAAAATGAATGATTTTTACTATGTTAAATTAAAAAGGGTTTGCACTAATAAAATCAATGATGCCAAAATTAAAAAGAAAGCAGAAAACTGGGAAACAATCTATACAATTAGGAATTCTGATGAAGTTCTCATTTTGAAAATATAGAGAATTGTATCTAATTTATAAGGTTGCAATTCATTCCCCAATTGATAAAAAGTCATAAGATATGAATAGACAGTTTTCAAATGAAGAAATTAAAGCTCTAGAGAAATATGGAATAGGTAGAGGATCTGAAGTTGAGGGAAGGGAGCAGAATCAAGAGAACAGTGTACATATTAACAACTATAATTTGAGATGATCAAATTTGTTGGAAACAGTTCCACTCAGCAGTTCAGTGGCCTAGGACAACCATATTAGACCTGATATGGACAATGCTATTTCCATCTAGAGGAAGAAAAACAAAACAATAAAAACAGAAAGAAAAAAATAACCATTTGGAATCTGATGAACTCTTTCTACAAATTATCTCTTATTTATCTCTTTCCCTTAATTCTAATTCCTCATATGAAAAGGACTAATCTGTAAATATGTTTATCAAAAATATTTATGTATAATGTTAATATATTTACCATTGAGGTGATGGGGATGAGAAGGGAGGGTGACAGGAAATATTGTTATGTAAAACATACATTTGCATATGGTTGAATGTTAAAAAAATAAAGTGGAACTTTTGGAAAAATATATGTTTAGAAAAAATGAATTTTAAATGAATGTTTTACTTTTGATATTATGGTTTAGTTAATATGATATAGATTCAGGTTTTAAGAATTTACTCTCAGACTTTCATTAAAAGTGGAGGAGTGAGGAAGATACCTTTTGGAACCTTCCCAAACTTCCCTCTAATCAACTAGAAAACCACTTCAGAATTTAAATAGATGCAAGGAAGCAGCTTATCAGCCCTTGCAGAAAAGGTTTGTTTCACAATGGTATGATAGGAGTAAGTTCCAAGAGTAGCAGAAATAGCAGTGAGCTTTTACTACCTCACAACAGGGGATCAACAGCAAAGTTTCATATCTGGAGCAATGAACCAGGAAGCCCTCCCCTTTCTAAAAAATTCATTGGAAAAATGGAAATGAAAGTACTAAGGTTCACTGAAGGAAAAAAAAAAGCCTTAGGAGTTAGAATGGAACAAGAGTAAATTAATGACTCTATAAAATTTTAAATGTAAAATAAAAGAAGAAAATATTAAATTTCTTTTTTGCAAAAGCAACTGACATGGAAAAATAGATCCAGGAAAAATACTATTAGAGTTTTTGGACTACCTGCAAACTAATCAAAGAAAAAAGGCTGAATAGCATCTTTCAAGAAATTATCAATCAAAGGAAAATTCCCTAATATATTAGAAACAGAGGGCAAAACATAAAAGAAAAAATCCACCAATCAAAAACAGAAAGAGATCCCAAAATGTAAACTCCCAGGAACATTGTAGCCAAATTTCATATTTCACAGATCATGGAGAAAGTGTTTCAAGCAACTGAAAATAATTGAAATATCATCTAGCTAGGTCAAGATAATACAGGATTACATAGGATACACCAGTTTCCACATTAAAGAAATAGAGGACTTGTAGTATGATAAATTGCAAAGTAAAGGAGCTAGAATTACAACCAAGAATCACAAAGCCAGAAAACCTGAATATTATTTTAATGGTAAAATGGATATTTGATGAAATAAAGATCTTTCAAATAGTTCTTATAAAAGACTGGAGCTGAATAAAAAAAATGACCTCAAATACCAGACTCATGGGAAACTTAAATGGTAAAAATCAAACAGGAAAAAACATAATAAATTGAAAAAGATTAATCTGTTTATATTTCTTTATGACAAGATAATAATAGTAAATTAAATGGGAAGCAGAGACAGGCCTACAGAGCCTCCTGGCAGGGAACCAACTAGCAACTGCTTCCAGAACACTCAGTCTAAGAATTGTAATGGGATTAGGGGAGACTGTAAAGGTCTTTCTGCTATCTCTGAGACAGGACTATGTTGCTTTACCCAAATTCAAATTCCAGTGCCAGAAAGTAAGAGAGACTCTTGCAGTTCCTGGGCAGAGTGGAGTGCTTATGGTCATTCACAGTGAGCAGACAGAGCCTAACATAGGATCTTGAAGGGATTGAGGTCCCTGGAGGGTATCCCTGAATAAAACTGTAGACCCTCAAAAGCTTGTGGAAGTGTATCTCCCCTCCAGAAGCAGAGACCCGCAATAAAAAGGGTTAAAATCAAGTCATAAACTGAGGAAATGAGAAACAATATGACTATAAAGAATTACGTTAATCCCATGGAGAATGTAAATACACACTCAGAAGAAAAGCCAGTCAAAGTTTCTGTATCCAAAGCCTTCAAGAAAAATAGGAATTGGTCTCAAGCTATGGAAGAACTCAAAAAAGATTCTGAAAATCAAGTAAGGGAGGTAAAGGAAAAATTGGGAAGAGAAATGAGACCAATGTGCAAAAATCATGAAAACCAAGAGCAGCTTGATGAAGGAGATGCAGAAAAGTACTGAAGAAAATTGCATCTTAAAAACAATTTTACATCAAATGGAAAAAGCAGTCCAAAAGATCAAAGAGGAGGACACCTTAAACAGAATTGAGCAGATGGAAAAGGAAATGCGAAAGTTCTCTTAAGGAAAATAATTCCTTCAAATGTTGGAAAATAATTCCTTCAAATATAGAATGGAGATAAGGGAAACTGATGACATTTTGAGAAATCAAGAAACAATAAAACAAAACTAAAAGAATGAAAAACTAGAAGGAAATACGAAATATCTGATTGGAAAATCACCTGGCCTAGAAAACAGATCCAAGACAAAAAATTTGAAAATTATTGGGATACCTGAAATTAATGATGACTTCATTTTTCAAAAAATTCTTCAGGAAAATTGGTTATATTGTTATCTTCTTCTGGTAGATTTGGACAGTTTTCCCTTATAATATCCTGAACGATGCTTTTCAGGTTCTTCTTTTGATCCAGGCTTTCTATTTCTATGATGATGCATAGATTGACTCTCCTGGATCTATTTTCCAGGTCATTCACTTTGACTGAAAGGTATTTTTGATTTTCTCCAATTTTTTTCCATTTTTAAATTTTGTTTGATACTATCTTGAAATATTGTAGATTCATTGATTTCAACTTGTTAAATTCTAATTTTTAGGGTTTTATTTTCTACATTTAGCTTTTGTGTTTCCTTTTCCAGTTAGTTACTTTTACTTTTAACAGAATTGATTTCTTTGGTCAACTTTTCATAATTTCCCTGAATGATTTTCATTTCCTTTTTCCATTTTTCTTCTTTCTCCCCTATTCAATTTTAAAATTATTTTAAGCTCTTTGATGAGCTTTTATATTTGATTCCATTTTATTGATTGTTTTGAAACTTTCTTTGTAATTATTCACTGCTTTCTTCTTCAGATATAAAATTATTATCTTTGTCCATGAAGTAGTTTTCTAAAGTGAGCACTTTTTTAGCTTTTCTGCTCATCTTTGTTGTATTTGATTGTAAGGTTTTATACTCTAATCCATGGTTAGTATAGTTATAGGTGCTCTGTATTACACATAAAAATGTATATTCTTTTCAACTTCTTTCTTTCTTGTATTTTTGTGGTTTATCTAATTTTGAGAGACAAAGTTGAGAACTCTCATTTTAATAGTTTTGCTGTCTAATTTTCCTTAAAATTTGGTCAGTTTCTGCTCTAGGAATTTGTATGTTATGCAACTCGGTACAAATATGTTTAATTACAATAAAACCTCAATTCATATAGGCCCTATTAAGTATTTTTAGTTTCCTTCCTTAGTCCTTTTGAGATCTATTTTTGCTTTTGCTTTGTCTGAGATGAGGATTGCTACCACTGATTTTTGTACTTCAGCTGAGGCAAATATTTTGCTCCAGTCTTTTACATTTACCCTCTGTGAATCTCTCTATTTCAAATGTATTTATTGTAAGGAGTATATTATAGGATTCTAGTTTTCAATTCATTCTGCATATGCTTCTGTTTTATGGGAGACTGCATCCCATTGACATTTACAGTTACAATTACTAATTCTCCATTTATACTTTTCTCTTTCCTCTTCTCTTATTTCTTCTCATCAATATTTTCTTCTATTTCTCATTTAGCTTTTTTCAATTTTAATTTTAACTTTCCTTTTCATTTTACCTTCTCTTTTATCAGTCCTTTCTTCCCTTTTATTTCCCTCTCCCCTCACTTCCCTGTAGGGTAGGAAAGATTTTTAAATCAAATTAGGAATGCATATTATTTCCTTTTTGCATCAAATCTCTGGAAAGTAAGATTTACGCATTATCCCTTCTTTCAACTGTAACAGGTCTTTGGGCCTCTTCACTGGGTATTATTTATTGACTGATGCCTACCCTTCTTCTAATAGAATCCTTCTTTTCATGTGTTTGTTGTTTTACCCCTGTCTTAGTACTATTTTTCCTATAGAGACTGGAGACAAGGAAGAGATGGCAGTTATAGAATGGGGAATGTGAAATGAAAAGAAATGTAGTAGATATTTCATGAAGACTGTCTTTTTTTCTTGGAAGGTATGTGACAGTATCCTTAGCTGAGCAGTGGGGAGTTAAGGGAAGTTTGAGTATAGAAAATTGGAATAATCACTATGATAACAAGACAGAAAATATGAGGGGGTAGACATATTGTTTGCCTTTGATAAGGCTCCATTTGATATTTGGCAACATAAATTTTTTGATGGTCCTAGTCAATACAGTTAAATGACATTGCTTCAGTAACTCCTAAATAGAAGCAAAGGGAGTATATAGTGAGAATAAACCAGGGTTGAGTTTTGACAGAGCATGCCTAATCATCATCCTGGAAAGCAAGAAATCCAGGAGTAGAATGTAGTGTTGAATTGGTTCAACAACAGTAGGCAAAGGGAAGAAAAGAAAAGAACAATCAGAGAGATTCTTGTTTCCTCAACTAGAGAGACAATAAAACTTGTACTAGCTATCTAACAGTGTTTTTGAGAGCTGCTTATAAGACAATGCTAGGGATTGAACTTGGAATATCATTGTTATATATAACTCCCCAACTAGGAATGTCCCTACAAAAATGCATGGCACCATCTTCTCTTAAATTTATATTCCAAAATTGCTGCTTAGAAAACTCAGAGTTTAAGCATCTTTCAAACACAAAATGTGTGAGACAGGAATTGACACTGTATGTTTTTTGCTCCGAGGCAAGCTTTCTATCCACTATGACTCACTGTATTTTCCTATGAAGTATTACATTTAAAATACTTGCAAACTTTAAATCATTTTAATCCAGTTGTTTTTCCCATTAATCTATCCATTTGTGTTCTAAGCCAGATGAAAGAGGCATACATTGGGTGAAACTGAAACATTTTCTCAACCCTTTGAGACAGTTAGTACATTGTTACTATTCTCATTTTACAGATGAGAAAACAGAATTCAGACATTTTAAATGACTTTCCTAAAAGGTAAAGTAGAAGGAGAATAGTAGGCATTTTGCTGGGACTTGAATTTATGACATAACTTTTTTATGACAACTTTTAACCCACTATGAAAAAGGGTATCTACTGAGCATATCCAGAGAACTGAGATACTGTTTACCTGCGCAAGTAATGATTACATAGATATGCAAGGAATGAATGTTTTAAGCATTCTATTTCTCATTTGTCATCAGAACCTCAGCTCCCTCTCAACATCTGGCATTACCATTTTTCCCTTCTCCCACCTTGCACCCACCAGCTCACTAATGATGGTGATTGAGAGCACTCACATCAGACTTGTTATGGTCAGCAGTAAGACCTCCAGACCACCTTTATTGACATGTTTCATTCCATTGGTACCAGAGGGAGAGCTGTGCCTTTATGATTGCTCTATAAATTTGGATGCTTGAAAAAGTTTATGACTGCTCAGAGACAAGTTCAAGATGAAATGGATGGTTGAGTTAGTGTTGCTGCAATAGTTTGGATCCAGTCTCAATCACTGGGGGAGTGAATCAGGGCTGTGTAATATGTCCATTCTTATGCATTGTGTGTTACAGAGCTGTGTCTGGGGATGCCATTATGGACTTGGGGACGTGTACTTCAGACTCATCAGGAAAATCACAATAGAATGGTGGGAGGGAGAGTAAGGCAGAAAAAGACTTTCAAAAGAGGCACAGTGCCCTGAACTAAAGAGGAGATAACTTCATTGAACTGGATCACAGATGCAGTAATGTGTATAATTCTGAACGCAGTTCTGGTATAAGGAGGGACAATGTTAAACTCTCAGAGAACAACCAGAATAGGTAAGGGTCTCAAAATCAAACAGTAGGATAGACTAAAGGAAACAGGAATGTTTAAATTGGAGAACAGGAAACTTATGGTCATCTAGATCCTTGTCTTTAATAATTTGGGGATTTTCACATGAAAGAACATGTATATTTGTTTCTCTTGATTGCAGATGGTAGAAAGTGGAACTAGAAGTAGCAGATGTAAAGAGAAAACATCATCAATGTTTCAAAGAAAGCAAATAAACAAAAGCAAGCTAATTAAAAAGTATTGCCCTGAAAGGTAGTAGAGCCCTACATATTTGAGTTATTAAATCAAAGATAGATGTTCAGTGGGTTAGCCTCTTATAAAAGGAATTCTTGTTAAGTTACTAACTGAACTCAATGGTTTTTAATCATTCTAGGCCCAAGACTTTGCCCATTATGCCATTATGATTAGGGAATTTAAAATTTCTAAATTGGAAGGAACTGGGAGGCCGTGGAGTTCAAGCTGACCTAGAGAAAGACTCTCTCTCCATGAAAGGGAACTTCTACATTGCCAGGGCAGCAAATTATATTTTGTTATAACTCTAATAGTAACTTTTACCATAAATCACGTATTTTTGATTTTATCTATTTTCCCTAATTCTTCCCTCTAGGACTAAGGAGAAGGATATTAATCTCTTTTCACTATGAGGGTCTTGTTTCAACTTTTGTATAAAGTTTATATGAAGTTGTATTCAGTTATTATCTTTCCACCTTATCTTATTCAGGTCATCTTATGAAATTAATCTTGAGGCTTTTTATCAATATAGATGGCTTCTTTTGAATTCCATTCATTTTAGTATTAATATCCTTCTTCCAATGATGTATGGAATTGAATATAATACTGGACTTTATGTTACAAAAACTTCACTTGCCTTCTTTTCATATTACATTTCTATTAATTCAATCATAGAACTCATGCTTTGTTTTTGTTTTTCTTTTGTTTTATATTTTGGCTAGCTTTATCATGCTTTTAATAATTTTTTGTGAAGTAATTTTTAAAACTCAAATGTGAGATTTTACATTAATATCTAAACAAACATTTTTAATTAATTTTCTTCAAGAGGACTTGGACAGGCACGAAAAATAAGATATGTTAAATTTGAATTTAAAAATGATTTCTCTTGACCCTCACCAAACAGGAAGGGTCATTCAAAGAAAAGACAAGCAAGAGAGAGAGAGAGAGAGAGAGAGAGAGAGAGAAGGAGTCAGACAGACACACACAGAGGTATAATCCAACATCCTTCTAATTTTGTATATACTATTTTTTGTTGATGATAGTCTGAATTAAGGTTGAAGGTGTGTAAGTGAATAGTAGGGTTAGGATATAAAAGGTATTATAGAGATTGAAATGTAAGATGTGTCAACTGATTATATATCAATGAGGAGTTTGGGAAAATGTGATGAATTCAAATATGACACTGTAATGCTAGTGCTGCCTTTAATAGAAATAGGGAAATATATAAACAAGTATGTTAAAGGACAAAGATAATGAACTCAGATTTTAGACTTGAGTCTAAGATTCTGTGGGACATCCAGTTTGAAATTTCTAGTAGACACAGATCTGAAGTTGATTTATTCATACCTAAAGGCAAGTAGATTGATTGATTTTGAATCAGAAGATCTACTTCCATTCAAACTCTGATCCTAAAGACTTATGTTACCTTTATCAACTGAATTTCCCTTTATGGGACTCATTTTAAAATTTAGAAAGAGAGGTTAAGACTATACAATCTATGAGTTTCAATTCAGTTCTAAACCTAGACATCTATGATTTTATAACTTTACTTTTATTATTAATAAATTTCATCAGATTAGCTTAAGCATTTCATTTGAATACTGTATATTCAATTTATTTCATCTATGTATGTGTCCACCCAGTTTTGTGTCACTTGCAATTTTTATAAGCATGAAAAGTATGACAGCTCTAAGACAACCATTTCAGTGTAAATGATGATCTGAATTGATAATAATGTTTTATTCAAATATATTTGTCATTCTAGTATTTCAAAAGAATGTTGAATTAGAGAAAGCCAATTGTAGATGCCTCAAGCACTCCATTATAGATTTTCTTCTAGAATGATATCAATTCATTATTGAACACTCTAATAATTCAAATACTTCTGGGTCCTCTTATACAAAATTATCCAAGTTATATCTCTCAATCTTTTCCCCAAGAATATGATATTGAGTGAATTGTGAGATTCATTTTTCTTGTCTACTGGCATGCCAAACTTATGAAAGAAGGAAGTAAAACTAACTTGGTATGGCAGTTCATGAGGAACCCATGCTAGTTCTTAGTAATAACCTCTTTCCACCCATTCAAAATATTCAGCATTTCTCATGGTAAGAATTTCATGAAAACTAAATGCAAAAGACAAATAGGCAATCACCAACTGAGAGTAATTCAAGTTTCATTGACTCCATTAATATATTAACTATTATGGCTATATTTTCCAAATGACAATTTTTGAGGTGGCACTCAAAATGAAACCCTAAATTTTAGATATTTTGAGTAATAGAACCCAGGAAAGATTGTTGTAGGAAAAGAAACTACTTTATTTCTGATTCATCATTAAAACCAATTTAAGATGTCTCATTGGGTTATTAGTATGTCAAAAAATTCTTTTGTTTTAATTTATTTTCCTCAATTATATATTAAAATACTTTTCAACATTTTATTTTGTTTGGTTTGTTTTGTGTTTCAAATTCTATCCCTCCTTCACTTTTTTCCTTTGTCCTTCCCAGAAATGGTAAGCAGTTAGCTATAGGTTATACTATATGAAATAATGTAAAAAAATATTAGTCTTTTTGTAAAAGAAATCTAAAATAAAAGAAAAAGAATTGACATAAAAATTAGCATGCTTCAGTCTCTATTCAAACAATATGTATGTATATATATACATATATATATTTCTCTGTAAGTAGATAGCATGCTTTAACACCAATCATTCTGTATATCATTTCATATAATATAATATTCCATTGCAATCATATACCACATCTCATTTAGCCATTCCTAATTGATGGAATTTTGATGCCAATCAAGCCATCAATAAAGAGCTGCTGTAAATATTTTTATATAAATAGATGCTTTTTCCTTTTTAATATCTTTATGATATTACTTCTGTATCAAAAAATGTACAATTTTATGGCCCTTTTAGAAAAGGTGCAAATTGATATCCAGAAAGTTAGAATCAATTTATAACCCCACCAACAGTGCATTAGTATCCCAGTTTTCCCACACCCCCCCCCAATATGCAGTATTTTTCTTTTTTTGTCAAATTAACTACTGATATGTGTGAGGTAATACCTCAGGATTGCTTTTTTAATTTCCATGATCATAGTGATTTAGAACATTTTTCATAATTATAATTTCTTTCATTTCTTTGTCTTAAAACAAACTATCTATAATCCTTTGACCATTCATCATTTGAGGAATGACTTGTTATAAGTTTGACTCAGCTTTTTCTATATATTTGAGAAGTAAATACTTTCTACTTTCCTTTAAATTTTGGTTGCATTGCTTTATTTTAACACAAACTTTTAAAAAATTTTATATAATGGAAATTAGATAATGATCTCTATAATTTCTTTGATTCTTAATTTTAAACTTATTCCGAAAACAGATAATCTTTAATTTGCTTAAATTACCATCCTTTATGTGTACATCATGTACTCATTTTCACCTTACCTAGGTATATAGTATAAAATGTTGGTTTATACCTAGTTTCTGTCATATGGTTTTCCAGGTTTTCAGAAGGTTTTGTCAAATAAGGAGTTTTTGTTCCCAAAGCTATGATTTTTGATGATCCAAGGTTTTTGAAGACTTTTTTTGGTAGAGTGACAGTTTAAACAGTTTCTAGGAAATTGGAAAGGATTTCAGAATGTCTAAGATGATGGACGAGGTATCTGTAATATCACCTATCAAAGTACAGGTGATGTTGCTTTTCACTCGCAGATGAGAACCACCTGCTAATACATGCAGAAATGTCAAATTTGCTGTCTGTAGAGCCCTGGCAAAACTCCAGAGTACTACTCAAAATAGGTTTAAAAATAACTAGATAATGTTTAATAATATAAAAATATAATTCAACCTAGAAAATATAAATCTGTGGTTTTCTAATTCAATACGTATTCTCCAGTAATCTATTCAAGTCTTACACCAAGATTTGATATATTGTCTACAGAATTCATTGCTTCACATAAGGAGAAATTACATCATGAAAAAAAAAGCAATTAAAATGTTCGTGATTCCCAGGCATTTAGTGTCTTTGTTTTTTTGTTTGATTTTTTTTTCAATATAACCAATTAGTAGACTGAATACTTTCTAAAATTTCTTCATATATGTTGTAAGAATTCTATGATCAGTCTTGCTTCACCTTCCCATTTGTAGTAAAAATTTTAAAGGAATGAAACAAACTTTGTATCACATAATAGATACTAGATGTGATTGGGAAAAGTAGACTTTCATTGTTCATTTCAAATCTTCATCATAGAGGCTTTCCCAAGTATATGCTCTAGAGTAGATTAGTCAAACACACTGTCCACCAACCTACATATGACCTGCAATACTTCTAAGTGCAGGCCAAACCAGATTAAAATATGACTAATATATTGGTAAAACACCATCTATAAAATATAGGTAATATCATATTTTAAATCGTTAAACTATAAAATACATGCAATATGACATTTTAAGTCATTATGTATTGACTTATGTCAATACACAGGGATCCTTATGTAATTTTTCCCCCTGTCTATTTTAGATTAACATCATTGCTGTGGAGATATTTCCTGCTTCCCATTATCATAATATTTGGAATAAGTTACTTTTTGATGTTCTTCCCAATTCTAAGGTTCTGTATAATTGTTGATATGTTTATATGTTTCTATAATATTTTATAGCATAAATAATGGAGCAACAGAAAGTGACCCTGATTTGTGTACAAGTTTAGTCTCTATCATCTGCAGACTATGTCACTGCCAAAATCTATGGTATTAAACCCTCATCCTGAAGTTGCCCATATTCTCTCAAGTGCAATCTAAACCTGATCAAAATGTAATATGGAAATACTTAAAAAAATAGTATAAAATATAGATAATGACAATATTTCTAAGTTACTATGTGTACTATTAGGAATCTCATATAGTACATATTCTTTATATTCTTATTATATATACTTATATATATGTATGTACACTCATATTTTCTTTAGCAACCCTTTATTCTTTTCTCTTTCACTGAATTTTGTTTTACTCAATTACACATTAAAACAGTATCCATTCTTTTATCCAGCCATCCATGTTTTCATTCATTCTTTTATTTATTCAATTATTTGGTTGTTTGCTCATTTATCTGTCTATCTATCTATCTATCTATCTATCTAATTTCTTATAGTTTCACATGCCAAAAATAGTCTGTACTGCTATTTGAGTTTGATATTACTGGTTTAAGCTATTTTATCCAAATTTGATTTCAAGTACTTATTGATTTTATCATCTGTAAAATTGATTTTATAATACATGTGGAATCCCCTTTTTTCTTCAGCATAAAGGCTACCTTACATCAAATTTCTATCCAATATAAAGATTGCAACAAGATTATGACTTATATCAGTCCTAGAGACATATGCTTCAGGAACTACCAAGTTAAGTGACTTGCCCAGTCATACATCTATTAAAAGATCCAGACTTTGAATCCAGGGGATCCTGATTACATTTGACATTGGGCCAGTCTTGTACCTCCTTTTCTTTCTCTTTGATCCTCATCTACACATGAAAGGATTGTAATATATAAGTTCTAACTACTCAGTCCACTAATATTTAGTATCCACTTATCAAATACTAGAAACATTGTCAAAGTAGAAAGATCATCTCTTGTCTCAAGGAGCTTTTATCCTGTTGGATATCTAAAGAGAAACTAAAAAGGAAGAGAAGAAAGATAGTTACTTCAGAGGTGTAGTAGTTCTGATTGCAGGCTTTAGGATGAAGAAACGGGTCTAGAA
Source organism: Macrotis lagotis (assembly GCF_037893015.1). NCBI lineage: Eukaryota > Metazoa > Chordata > Mammalia > Peramelemorphia > Peramelidae > Macrotis > Macrotis lagotis. The sequence goes on from NC_133658.1 coordinate 68,083,808, forward strand.
AGGGGAATTATTCTATGTAGCATGAAGAGTAAGTACTTTGAAATTCATAAATTTCTGAACAGGTGATCCAGCAAAGTAGAGGTCAGCTAGGTGTTGCAGTGCATAAAGTGGTGGGTCTGAAGCCAGGAAAACTTGCATTCAAATTCAGTCTCAGATACTTCCTAGCTAAGTGTTTAAAACCCTGTTTGCCTCAGTTTTTTCATCTATAAAATGAGCAGAAGAAAATGATAAAACACTCCAGTATCTTTCTTAAAACAACAACAAATGTGGTCATGGAAAATTAGAAACCATTGAATAGCAATAAAATAGAATAATATAACTTATCAACATACTGTCATATAATATAACCTGATATAAAATGATATGTCATGGCATGGAGTAACACATGATAAGATAAAGACAGTCCATGTATACACATGTGTATGTACATATGTGTATGTTTATTTTATATTTATGCATTCATATATGTGTTTATATACATATATTAGACTATATCTATAATTTCATAGTAATCAGAACTCCTGATGAAGAGACTCTTTCACCCAATGCAGACTAACACTACATTTTGCTTCTTATATATTTAGAGTTGTCTGGAACTCTGAGGGTTTCAGGTACATTTTAAGGTTCCATAACTAGAATGTGTCAGTGACTCAAGTTGAATTTTCTTCACTCTGATAGGGCTGGTCACTTGTATGCTAACTTCTTAGAATTCTTATGAAAAACATCCCCATAAAGATATTGGGAAGAAAGCATACTTTAGGCAAATGACTTACATTATTATCATCATGGATGTGAGTACAATTGAGTATTACTCTTTTACTATGTATTTTATGATCATCCCTTTGTTTAAGCCATGGTCAAACATTTCCTTCTCTATCTAGTTTTATTTTTCCCCCATCATTACTGTCTTCCTCCAACTCCATTGCATAGAACTATTTGGTTCTTTTTTCCCCCTTCTCAACCATATGCATATATGAACATATATACATGCATGTACAGACATGGAGTGCATAGTTACCTATATCATGCACACAAACAGATGCATACATTTGTGTGTACATATGTGCACACACATGTAATGCACACACATATATACACATATTGTCTCTACTGTTAGCGTGTAAACTTTTCAAAAACAAAGAATTTTTTTGTTCTTTGCATCTGTATCCCTGGACCCAAACATAATACCTGCTCCATAATATATTCTACAGAAATCCTTGTCGATTACTTCTCATTATTTTTTAAAAGTTGGACATATATTTATTGATTGGGAATGTTACCCTTCACTAGATTATTATTTATGGGAAAATTAAATACAATTTACATAATTTCAATTTACAGGACTATCAAAGAATACAAACAATAAAAGTGCTATAAAAGCTTATAGATGGAAAAACAGAAAACACAAGTTCTTTTAGGTTATAGGAATGTGTAGATGGGCCCAAATAACTACTAATCTAAATTTGTTCTTCCAGGTAAAATACCCCCTTTAGTCATATGAGTCACTAAAAATGTTTTCCTCAAATCAGATATTTGGAATTCCTCTTAGATTATGTTTGAATTCTTTGACTTCTTTCTTTGTTTCTTTCTGCAATATTTTCTGGCTTCCTTCTTTCATCTAAATTCCCACCTTCTTAAAGAATAGTTTACAATACAGGGCAGCTAGATGACGGAGTGGATAGAACCCTGGTCCTGGAGTCAGGAGTAGCTGAGTTCAAATTGGGCCTCAGTCTCTTAATTATCTAGCGGTGTGGCCTTGGGTAAGCCACTTAAGCCCATTGCCTTGCAAGGAAAAAAAAATAAAACAACCTAAAAAAAAAAAAACCCTGAAGAAAAGAATAGTTTACCATTGTCTCTCAATGTAACTATTTCCTCTCTAATATTTTCTCTTAAATATTGTATATATCTTGTTTAATATATACCATTAGACTGCTTTACTCTTTGAGCTTAAAAATTGTTTTTGCCTTGTTTTGTATTTCCCAGGGTCTGGCACATTCCTTATTAATACTTATTGACTTCTCCTGACAACTTGGTTTGACTTGAAAGGTGGCTCGGGGTTTTTTTTCCCTTCCTTTTAATTTTTTTTAATACATCAGCTTTCCTAGTCCCTGTGTCTCAGCCAAGCCTCAAACAGAATATAAATTGTAGAAAAAATTCATGAAAATTCTTAACTGGAACCATTTTCATCTTATGCAGTGAAGTGTTATTCAAATGTCTGTCTAATATGCTATTCTTGACCACTCAGATTTGGAGAGAATTAAGTGGATAATGTTTCTAAAGTACTTTCAAGTTAAAAAATAGTGAGTCATAATATAGGTTAAAAATTATATAATCTGCAAGCAGAGATGAAGAGTAAGCTCTGAAGACAATTAAGGGCCTGTCTTAGTCTTTTAAAGCCTGACAAAACCACAATTTCATTTAGTTGCTGAAACTGTTTTAAGGCACACAGGTCACTGAAGATGGAGAAAATAAAACTCAGCAGCTGCAGTGGTAAATTTCCCCTCCTATTTCACGGGTGACCTCATTTGGCTGCCCCGTTCTCTGATGCTCACATGACCTTCTTTCAAGATCTCACAGATCTCACATACAACTAAACAAATGGGTCTCTTTAGACTCACTTAGTAAAACTAATCAGTGTTCCAGCCTGGTTTCCAAATTAAGGGTCAGAAATTCCATCCCATGGTGAAGAAGGACAATTATTTTTTTTTTCTTCCTCGAAGAATATTTAGCTCACCTGCAACTTGAATAACAAGAAATGGTTTCCCTAGAGCAGAAAAATCTCCTTCTTGAGGGAGTACTTTCGTTCATACTTTCTCCCAACCTGGTTTGAAAACACTCTCAGTTCAACTGTGCATGATGAAAGTAGGCTGAAAGAATGACATCAAAGCATGTTGAAAATAGCCTGAAATCAGAAAGCAGAGATGGACTTGAAAATTAAAAATGTTACTTATTATGTGATATCTTCTTCAAGGCCCAGGTCAAATGTCTTTTCTGCTTTTGAAGTAAAAATGACATATTCTAATATACTCTAGGTCAGTGTATTAGAGTAGAAAGAAAATTGGAAGACCTTAGTCACTGAGCAGATGGGTTACTTCAGTCAAGTCTGTTAACTATTCAAGGGTTTGGTGTCTCTAAAATATCAAATATCAAAAGGAGACATTGAACTAGATGTCCTAAAAGTTACTTTACCCCATGAGATCTATGACCCAATTTTATCTTCTTCAGTTCCAGTTTCTTCTCTAAATGGATAAATCACACAAGTTAAATATTAAGAAAAAACATTGCATAGACTGCAACAGAATGGAATGGTAAAAACATCAGGTTTTCAAAAAAATATTAAGTATCAAACTTTGACTATTTTACTTCCTGTTTAAATCCTCTTTTATAATTTTTTTTTCCATATTAAAGGCTTAGTCACATATAGCTATATGATACAGTGAATACAACACTGACCTGGAGTCATGAAGAATTGAGTTCAAATCTGGTTTTCAGACAATGTGTGACCATGAGTTAGTCAAATAATCTCTATTTGCCTCAGTTTCCTCATCTGCAAAGTAGGAATATTAATAGTGTCTTCCTCCCAGGGATGTTGTGATGAGCTAATAATATAATAATTGATAGTACAATTTGATAAATGTGTATGTTAGCCTTTTTAAAAAAGTACTGCTGTTCTATTAGAAACCAGGAGGGATGGGAGTTCAGGGAAGCCTGGAAGGATTTGGATGAGCAGAACCAGAAAAACATGGGGGTGAAGATCAACCTTGATGGACTTCCTCATTGCATCAATGCAACAACCATGGACAGTTTTGGACAATCTGCAATGGAGAATACCATGTGCATCCAGAGAAAGAATTATAGAGTTTGAACAAAGACCAAACACCTTAAATTTAGGAAAAACCCATTATCTTGTATAATTTTGTTATCTCTTACACTTTATTTTTCTTCCTTATGGATGTGATTTCTCTCTCATCACATTCAACTGAGATCAATATATACTGTGGAAACAATGTAAAGACTAACAGACTGCCTTCTGTGGGGGGTGGGGGAGGGAAGTAAGAATGGGGGGAGGGGAAATTGTAAAACTCAATATAAATAAAATCTTTCTAAAAAAATAAAATTATATATGTATATGTATATGTATATATATATATATATATATATATATATATATATATAAATCACAAAAAGTACTGTTGAGTGCTAGCCTCAGATATTTACTAGCTGTTTGATCCAAGACAACACATTTCATTTCCAGCTACAAAATGTGGATAATAATAGCATGTCTATCCCAGGAATGTTGTGAAAATCAAATGAGATAGTATTCATAAAAGACAGTGTCTATCACATAGGGGATATTTCATAAATGTTTGCTTTCCCTGCCTTCATAAGAAAAGCATAATGCTTTATTAGATCATCCAAATGTTCCCTTATAACTCTTCAACCTACAAAATTCCCGATAATCTATAATAATAGGTGACATTTACATAAATGGGAATCACTATTAACACTATGACTAGTACTGCCACTACCACCAATGCTATTGCTCCTGCTCCTATTTCTCTTCTTCCTCTTCATTATTACTTTTTAGGGGTTTTTTTGCAAGAAAAATGGGGTTGAGTGGCTTGCCCAAGGCCACACAGCTAGGTAATTATTAAGTGTCTGAGACCATATTTGAACCCAGGTACTCCTGACTCCAGGGCTGGTGCTCTATCCACTATGCGACCTAGCCGCCCCCTCTCTTCTTCCTCTTTCTCCTGCTACTCTATTAATATCATTACCAACATTACTATTACTATAATTACTGCTACTAATATGCTACTACCCATGAATATGTTTATCTCTTATTTATGTTATTATTTTTTATTTGATTACTATTAATACCGCTGCCACTGCTACCACATTTAAAATTATTGCCATTATTGTAGTTGATTATTATTCAGATATCTATAGCTCTTTAAGATTTGAAAGGCAACGATTAAGACTGAAATTTTTAGGCAGTTCTTTTCATAATTTTATTTCATTCTATTAGTGGAAAGATGAAGTTACTTTAAAGGTGTATATATCCATAATAATCAGTGGTCATAAATATTAAAGATAATTCAATTATTGGACAACAAATGAATGTGTTAAGGTATGATATAGAGGAATCAGTCTAATAATGGTTGATGATAATATTGATTGATGATGATGATAATGATATTATTTGTATCACATTTTATACTTAAATTTTACTTTATATATATGATGTTATTTCAAGAAGTATGTGAGTTTGAATCTCTTCAAATCCACGATCTCTTGTTGTAAAAATGAGGAAATTGTGTCTGAGAGAAGTGATGAACTCATAATATTTAGAAGTAGAAAGAACCTATTTATATCCAAAGCAATTTAGTTGTCTTTTCATATTCACCCCTATTGATAACTTTTCTCCTAAACCCATTTGACTACAGAACTTAACCCCTCACTCCAAAAAATTATCCCCTCCTCACTTATCATTACTTCTAGCCCATGAAACAACCAATCTAGGATACTACTCAGTTATATTACATCTAGCATATGCTTTATAGTAAGGACATTTGCCCCAGTTCACACAGCTGTTTTCTGGAAAAATTTGATATGAATCCAGGATTATTGTGATAGAGCTCTCTCTACTATTTCCTACATGGTCAGAGGGAGGGCCACTAGTAGCCTCCATATAGGTTCCACTCATTGCCCCAAGTATTTACATGTTATGAGGAGAGGGACAGAATGGTAGCTCTTTTTTTTTTTTTGTAAGGCAAACGGGGTTAAGTGGCTTGCCCAAGGCCACACAACTAGGTAATTATTAAGTGTCTGAGACCGGATTTGAACCCAGGTACTCCTGACTCCAGGGCCAGTGCTTTATCCACTACGCTACCTAGCCGCCCCAGAATGGTAGCTCTTAATCAAGTTAGTCATTGGACTAAAGTTTTCAGACACAAGTAGATTTTACCAGATAAGATTTTGGAGTTCTGTGGCAGTTCCTAAATACATTATTCTGAGTGACTTAGCATACTGAAGAACACTATATTATGAATATCTGGGCAGATTATTCTTTTAAAACTACTCATTGATGAGAATCACCTGTAAATCTCTGATTAGTTTTTTGTTTTTAATAGGATACTCTTCAATCAGATATTGACAACTTTCCTTTTAGGAAACATATTTTTGCAAGAATAAGTTTTATTCCATGTAGGAATAGTGTGTAATACTAATAATACCTATCTGTTGAAAAATGATAGTACAACTAGGGTCATCATTTTATCAAAATAAATATGAATAAAAGGAACAAATGGAAAAGAAAGAATGAAAGAAGAGAGAGAAAGAAAAGAAGAAAGGAAGGAAGGAAGGAAAGAAAGAAAGAAAGAAAGAAAGAAAGAAAGAAAGAAAGAAAGAAAGGAAAGAAAGAAAGAAAGAAAGAACGAACGAACTTAGGTTAGACCTTTTTGTTTACTTTTCAAACTCTCTGCAGAATTGGAAGAGATCCGCACATGATCAGAGTGCATATTATATTTTTCAGTATTTCATAGGTTACCATCATCAAAGAACTCATCATAAAATGCCAACTGTAATGGAAATAAGTTTTGAAATACTAATGATGGAAATTCCAAGAAAAATACATAGATTTTTACTAGGACTGTACATAAAATATTTTCATAATGACAGAACATTTTAGTGCTTGTTCTCTGTTGAAACAGATTTGAAAAAGTCCTAATAGCTTGTTCATATAGCCTGAATAGTATTCCAAACATGATTTTGGTTAGAACCAGAATGACTGATTAATGATATCCTTGTGCATTGAGTCCAGAAGTAACAATTTCATATTAATGTATTTTACTTTCCAAGTGGCCAATAAAGAAAATGATGACTTGGTCAATCAGAGTTTATCTTTACCATTCTGAAATGAGTGATAACATTGGCAACTATGCACAATTCCTGGGGTGGTAAAAAGAAGGTCTAATTAGTAGCAATGTAATCTCCTCTTATGATTTCCCTTAAGGCCCTTTTTGTGAGGAGGGAAAAAACAATCTCATCTAGACTTTTCTTTTTAAGATTTTCAATGAAGCTGTCAGAAAGTACCAATGATGAGGATTCTTTTATTCAAAAGACAATAGAGATTGAAGATAGAAATTTGCATTATGAAGTCAGAAAAACGTTTTTTCTAATACCTAAGAAGCATCTCGGTATTGTAAAATACCTCCGGGAACATTGAGTATAATCTATACCAATACCTGGATGCAATCAGCACACAGAACTTGGCAAGAATCTTATTTCATTCAGATGTCCTAGGGACAAATCTGCTAATAAAATCTTTATTCCATGGATGTATATTTATTTTACTGATTACATTCTGTTTTAACATCTGTAAAAAAAGAATAATAATGAAGCATGGCATGATAATTAGTTACATGCTACAATATGTAGAACACATGGTGGAGCAAAGGAAGTATTCCGCTCAAAGTCAGGAATACTTGGATTCAAATCTAACTTGAAACACTAATTAGCGATGTGACCCTTGGCAAGTCACTGAGCTTTTCAGTTTCATAATCTTTAAATTAAGAGGGATGAACATGATGGCCTCCTATTTATTTTTAGGTATAAATATATGGGTTGCTAATTTTACTTCACAGAGTTGTGGGAATCAAATGAAAGCCTGCAGGCCTTAAAACACCTTATAAATGTTTATTACTGCTTCTGCTTCTCATTTTTCTAATTATTATTATTTAAATTAATATTATTTTTATCAGCAGCAGTGTTATATCAGGGCACTTACAGAATACAATGAATAGACTGCTAGACTTAGAATCAAAAAAGACCTGAGTTCAAAACCACCTTGAGATGGTTTTGACTAGCTATGTGTGTCTATATGTGTCATTTAACCTCTGATGGATTTAATTCCCTCAGTTGTAAAATGGGGATAATAATTCCTGCAACTTTCAAGGCTTTTTTAGCACCAAGAAGGTAGCATTTGTAAGGCATTCAGTACATTGTCTGGCAGAGTAAGTACTTTATAAATTTTTAATTATCATTATTGATTAAGATTATTATGATATTATTATTATTATTTGACTGGACTACAACCTGATATCTTCACCTACAACCTTTCTTCAGAATGAAGAATCTTAAAGAAGCCAGCAAGTAAAGGAGCTAGTGCTGTAATCATATCCCTATATCCCAATTTATTATACCAAGATTTCTGAAGAAGTTTCCTATCAAAGGTCTGACTACTTCACTCTTTGTGGAGTTATTTCCCTCTTAATAAGACATCATTCATGCTGTGAGTCATATTATATATTCTCCTATGTATTCTTTACCAGATTTATGTGTTTTTTTTCCTACATTTTAGAATAAATGGGTTTATTTTCTGTAAAATTTTTTATGTTCACTGTGGAACTGGCTTCTGTGGGGAAGGAATTCAGAGCTTGCATTCATAGATTAGAATAATCCTTCATTAAGGGATAGGAATCAGGTTTTCAGCTTAAACCTAAACATCATTTCCTTGGAAAAATAATATTTAAGTGAGCATGTAGCTCTGTTTACCTTCTCTCTGAGGAAAACAGAAGAGTCAGCATCTGGCACTCAATTCCTGCCTCCCCTCACAGAAGGAATCAAAATATTTCTTGGAGAAAAATAAGGGGAAGAGAATACACACACACACACACACACACACACACACACGCACACATATATGTGCATGTATGTGTGTTCACATGTGCATATTAGGTACACATGTATCAATGTATGTATGTATATGCATATCTTTTTCATGGGTACATTTGTGTGTTATGTAATCTTGTCTCCATGAGTGTCACATCTAGAAAGATGCATGTGGACACTCATGGAGAAAGCAACAGATACTGTAAATCACACCCCACTACATTCCACTACCCCCAAATCACACCCCACTACAGCTATGTGATATTCTCTAAATCAAGGATTTAAGATTCCAATAGAAGACAATAGTTAGGCCATGGAATTAGTCCCTAAATTTTCTATGTAGCAAGCAAATATAGGTACAAAATAAAAAATATAAATAACATAAGTTTCAATTCAAACATTTATAATATGAATGAGAAATCACAATGTCCTAGACTCTAGGCCTTTAAAACATAGAATTTCCATTAGAATCAGTATACTGGAAAATCTTCCATACTTAGGAATCAGGATCTTGTGTTGGATTACAACTTTATAGTTGCTCAGTCTTGTAGTCTTTTATAAGGTATATTTTCTTTATGGTTCTCTAAGTGTAAAATGTAAAATAGTAGAAGCTGTTTCTACTGGGGAAGCTAGGTGGCACATGGATTGAAGTTCTGAATCAAGAAGATTCATCTTTATGAGTCCAAATCCAGCCTAAGATACGTATTTAAGTGTGTAACCCTATGAATCACTTAACACTGTCCACTTCAGTCTCCTCATATGTAAAATGAGGTGGAGAAAGAAATGGAAAAATGACTCTAGCATCGTTTCTAAGAAAAGTCCAAATAGGGTCAAAAAGATTTGAAAATCGTTGAAACAACATAGCACCAGCAACAAATATTTGTATTATCTTCCTCTTCAGATAGTTGGAAGGAGAGTTCTTTGTAAAGTGTTATATAAATGTGAATTTATTATTATTGTTATTATTTTTAATGATATTATTTAAGACATGTCATTAAAGATACATTAAAGACATTATAAAGACATTAAAATAGAAAGGAATAAATCATAGGATCAATGATCTTAGCATCATAGACTGAGAGTTAGAAGAGATATGAGAGAACATTAACCATTTTTTTATATGTTTGTCCTTCATTTTCAAAGATCACGGCACTAGGAAGGTAATGACATGAAAAGCGGATGAATTGAATTTGAGTGAGAGGGTTCCTGTGCTAAGTCATTAGCCTCACTTTCTCCTCCAGAGCCATCTGGGTCCAATGGCCATATATGAATCAAGGTGAATGGTTGCCTTGCATCCAGGCATAAATGATTTCCACAAGGTCACACAGCTAGTAACAGTCAAGTGTCTGAGACTGGATTCAAAATATGGTCCTATTGACAACAAGGTCAGTGCTGTAACCACTGCATCACCTAGCAGCCCCATTCCTGTTAAATAAGGGAAGTAACCAATAGAGATGGTGATTCACTCTGGTGCAACCTAGAATAGAGTAAGGTATAACTGGGAGGGCATGTAAAACAATGTTTGACCAAAGGGCAAATATTGTTTAGTGAATTCAAAAACAAACAAACAAAAAACCCAACACTTCATGAAGACAAAATAGAAAATAAACAAACCAGAATGCTTGAGCTAGAAGGGACATTTACGATCATATTAGTCCAAGGATTCCTAACCTGGGACCCATAAAATTTTTCTCTTCTAATTTTGATTGCTCTATATGGAAATTTTGATTTTTTGTCTTATATATATTTACACATTAAAAATATGACTCTGAGAAATGGTCTGCTTGTTGCTAAAGGGAACCATGGCACAAAACAGGTAAAGGAACACTTTGGGGAATCTATTTTTAGAGAAGAGAAATGATTAGATCAAAGTGAAGTGAAAAAGAAGCACTAGAACCCATAAGTTCTAAGCCATTTCTCATTCCCCTATATAATGCCAATCCAAACTCAGGAACTGAACAAATATTTCTTTAAGATTCCTAACTTGAGTTTTTTGCTATCTCTGATCTATCTATCTGTCCCTTTCCTTTATGGGGGTTCTGGTAAGGGAGATGAGAGAATCAGTAAGGATAATTCCTCCCTGAAGTCAAATTGAAAGTATTCAATTGATTTGCTCATTTTGTTGACAATAGCACCCATCACAAATTATTATGAGTCAGAAGGTCAATTAGTGGAGGAATAGAATCTGTAAAGTAGTTAAATATTTATTGAGGGCATTTGAGTTCCCCAAACATAGAAGAGCAATATCTCTTACCCATAAACCTTCAAACAGAGAACAAATCATTTATAAATGTGTTTTTGTTTGTTGATTTGCTCTCCTACAAGGGGGAAAGTCAATAATGCTTGGTCTGAAAGAGATTCTGACCCCATATTTCTTACTTGAGGAGGACAGTGGGTTGAATTAAACACCCAGAGAATACAAATGCTCATTGCACACAGATTAGAAATGAGTAGCAACGAGGCTTTTTGTGACCACAAAATAATGGGATTATATTTTAATGAATTTAAAAAGAGAAGGGAAATTAAGGCAAAGTCCAAGTTGCCAGACATGAACTGAGAGATTTTAAGCCTTCAATCTGTTATTTGTACAGGGAATAACATGCTTTGGAGCCTGTATAGTACTTGCTTGATTGTAATCTTAGTTTGATGAGAGAATTCGATAACCAGATTTGTCTGCCCATAACTTTAAAGAGAAAATATGACATAATGAAAAGAGGCTTGAGTTGGGGGTCATTAAGACATAGTTCAAGTTCCATTTCTGATTCTAATTGGCCCTTGTATTTCAGACCTTGTGCTCTATCTTTCACTGATCCAATGTAGATCTCTAGGACTATGTTTCAGAGAAAGTATTGATTTGTTCCTCTAGAGGGGACACTTTCATTTGCTGTTACTTATACATAAGTAATCACTGGTCTTGTCCTACATTAAAATTAATACCTCTATTCAATTCAGTCCTGATTAAGTACTATGGCAAAGACCAAATACACATACAGATGATCAGCACAGTGTATGCTCAAAGATTTTCTAATCTAATGTGTGTGTGTGTGTGTGTGTGATTTCAAGTACTTTTGAGCTAGGAAGAGTGATTTAATGGAAATACAATTAAATATAATATAACAACATGATGGGGCAAAGTTGAGCTACATTGAAACAGAATTCATTAAAAAGATACTGTGTTCCAGTCACGTTAATTATGGGAGGTATTAATAAAGACAGAAATGAACAGTTTCTGATCTCCCATAGCTTACTGTATATTCTATGTAGTGTGAGGAATATCCAGAAATTGTGATTAAAGAAAATTTACACACAAAGAAATCACTTTCAATGGTGAACCATGGAGGCTTCCACCTGAGCTGGACATTGAATGAAGTAATTTAAGAGATGCAGCAGAGTCCTGTCCATGGGCTAATAATTACATTTTACTGAAAATTTGAATACATGTAGGGGAGAAAATGATTTAAGATCTACTATTTAGTCACTATTCCTCTACCATTCTCCCCCTCTTACTTTTCTAAAACTGAAAAGGAAAGACTGGAGAAGAAAAATTATGAGGTCATATTCTTATGCTATTTTATAAACATCATTTCATTTAATTGCTACCCTCAGAAATAAATATTGTGGAAATAAATATTGAAGAATTCTTATCCTCATTTTACTGATGAGTAAAACTCAGGCTCTGAATACTGAGTGGTTTGTCCAAAGCCATCCAATAACAAACAGTGAAAATCAGAAATGTAGACTTCTGGAGGCAAGTCCAGGTCATTTCTGATTGTTCCTCTCTTTCTTTCCATGAATTGAAAGCTTAAAGGGGGAAAAACATTCAGTGTAAGAGAATCTGACAGCAGGAAGAAATCTTAGAAAAATATCTGGTCCAGATATCTTCTTTTGGAAACCATGTCTAAATACAGAGATACAACAAATCAGAGATACAGTTCCCCTTAAAGAGAGTAATGGAAGTAAATTTTATATTACAAGGGTTCACATGGGTGACCTACATCCAAAACTCCTAAAGGTGCAATGCCCCCCATAAACTCAGACCTAACTCATATTTTGTTTTCCAAAAAAATAGAGACTGGGTGCAATTAAGAAATCCCTTTCGAGGCAGCTAGGTGGCGCAGTGGATAAAGCACAGCCCTGGAGTCAGGAGTACCTGGGTTCAAATCCGGTCTCAAACACTTAATAATTACCTAGCTGTGTGGCCTTGGGCAAAACACTTAACCCCATTGCCTTGCAAAAACTAAAAAAAAAAATCCCTTTCTATTTTATATATATATATATATATATATATATATATATATATATATATATATATATATATATATATATGTTTCACAGCACATAGGAGATGAGAAAGCTTTTTCTTTCAAAGTTCCTAATGAATTTTTTTGAAGGGCAGCGAATTGCTTAAAAAATTATTATTAATTATATATATATATATTATATATATGTACATTTGTGTGTGTGTATGCGTGTGTGTGTGTGTGTGTGTGTGTGTGTGTGTGTGTGTGAGAGAGAGAGAGAGAGAGAGAGAGAGAGAGAGAGAGAGAGAGAGAAATCTTGTAGGAGAAAAATCCAGGAAAAAATAAACAACAAAAAATATGCTATAAATGTTAGTCATTTCAGTTTTACTTATGGATGTTGTTCTCTTAATCATTGTAAAGTTTTATACTTAATCCTGTATGTGGCATGCACTGGACAATGGGACCAATTTATGTCCATTCTTAGAAGTTAAAAAGGGCAACTAAACAGACTATACAATGACAGAACCCCAAGAGAGGGCCATCATGAGTTAGCAGGGTCATTTATTTTTGTGTTTATATATTTGTTTTAACAGGAAGAAATACATGAGCCACTAAGGCAGCCCTCAAGAGAGGACACTTAACAACTAAAAAGGGCAATTTGTTTTTGTTTCTTGCCAATGAGGCATTGAGCCAAAGGAACAGCAGATTAGGTAGATGTATATTGTATTAGCCAAGGTCAGGAAGATTTGTGATTAATGTTATAAAGCCCAGATTCAGTTAAAACAGTAGACTCAAAGACATTTAGAATGGGAAAGAATTCTAGAGATCACATCCAACTTCCTTATTTTAAAAGCCTAGTCATCACAGTCCTGATTCTTTATGCTTTTTGATATTAGATCTATCACTCCACCCAGCAAGGGTGTATACATTAGCTCTGGACCCTCTCACAGCAAAAGACCTCCTTTTTCCAAATTCTTTTACCACATGTGGAATTTGTTCCAACTATGAACTATTTCAGTGGAAGACAATTAGCACTGTGTGTAGAGAACTTGTCAAGGAATCAGAAAAACCTGAAGTCATATCTAACTCTGTATATCTAAAATCTGTCAAACCCTAGGTAAAGCATTTAATTAAAACCTTCTCAAATACTGCTTACACTTCCTTCCCCAGGTTGTTAAAAGCATGAAAGAAAACAATATATCTAAAATATTTAAATCTGGCACATTGTAGGTAAATTAGAAATGCTTATTTTTCGTTTGTTTTTCAGATGTTATTGTTTACAGAGGGAAGCTACTCTTCCCTCTGTCAACACTCTGAGAATACAGCATCACAAATTACTTCTATCAAGTCTTTAACCTAGAGCATTTCCATAATCTCAGACACCAGTACTAAATATGGACAAGCAAGATAAGGCAAAGAAACTGATTCAGAGTATGAGTTCAATCATATGTCTGGGGGACACAAGAACTGTGTACTTTATATTTTCATGACCCAAACTTTTTGCTTCTAACAACCACTATTCCTAGGTGATTTAAACATTGGCATTTCCTTCTGATATCAAAGGACCATAGGGAAAATGGATGTTTGGGGGGAGCAAAAATTAATTAGCATTCCATCTATTCTTTTACTATCAAACTATCATTTCTCATTACACTTGAGAATTAGAACTGTCAACCTTTGATCTGAAAACTTTGTTTACATTTAACTCCTAATTTACCTCTGCTACATGCTTTCCTTATGTTCCTTTGCACTCTTCTTCCATTATTAGAAAAGTGAATTACACTGTGTTTTTAACAAACTCCCTTTCAATTAATGAGAATTTGATTCTCTCCCTTCTTTGCTTGAGAACTACGGATGTGGAACATTGCATGTAATGTCAAAATTGACTGATGTTCCTTTGGTTAGTCTGGCTGAAATTGCACCATCTCCCGTCTCCTCTCCTTCTCTTTTTAAGAGATTCTTATTGTTATAAGGATCAGGGAATGAATCTTTCATAAAAGGGGGGAAATGGTGACACAAAGACAATAGACATATTGTTTTTAGAGAAACAAGGACTATCATTTAAATCTCTAATTTGAACACTCTCCAATTTCCCTTTCATTTTAGATGAATACTCACATTCTTTCAATTTTTCTGTTATCTTCCAAAACTTATTTTAGCTGGAAGACATCAATATTTCTAGTCATCATCTCCTGCTCTTGTTCTTCTCCTACCCTCCTCAGCATGCTGGGCCTACAGGATCAGGCATACTCTTTTCTTATCACTGCTACTTCCAGATTTTCCCTTTGCTATCATCATTCAGTTACTTTTATGTTTAAATTCAATCCATCTTTCCATATTATCCAATTCAAATTCTTGTTGCAGTCATCTACCAGACACCAGGTCAATAATTATCACTCCTTTCATAGAGTCGAGTGCCCAGTAGATAATCTTTCAACATGAACTGATTTCACATGTTGGAACTACAACACACAATTTAATGATTTAATTATAATATACACTAAAACTTGCTGGCCTTTCAGTTCATCATCCTTCCCAGCTCTACTTATCTAAACCTTTACTCCATCTACATTTACAATTCTTTTGATCTCATCAGTATCCATTACTGCTCTTCCATGATTTTGAACTCTCATTTTCTCCATCTCAGACTATGGCTTCCAGTTCTTCCATTCTCCCTGTATCTGACTCCCCTTAAGGTTTCCCTTTATCCTCGATAGGTCTTACAATTATTCTGTCATTCTGCTATCTATTAACACTAGCTAAATGGGCAGTTAGATGGTGAAACAGATAGATGTGAATTCAAAACTGAACTCAGAACACTTATGTGATGTAGCACAAGTCACTTAACCCTGATTGCCTCACACCCAAGACTAATTCCAGTCATTCTGCTTCATTACCTGACCATTGGAATCAGATTCTGAAGGAGAAAGTGATACTGATGACTTTTCACAACCCCCCCCCACTTAAATCCAGTACATTTGCTTGTCAAGGCATCACCTCCCTGATATCAGGCTCTTCTTCAAAAATAAAAGACAAACATCATTTACAATTGGTCTGTACAACTAGTTGCTTATCCACCAAACAATACTTCATATAAACTTTCATAATACTCGTCTTAAGACATATCTGACAGTATCACTCTCCTACTCCAAAACATAAAGTGTCTTGCTATAATATTGGGTATAATACAAATTCTTTGCCCTGGCATTCAAAACTCTCCAAATTCTGAACCCAACTTTACTCTGCCGACATTTAATTATATTCTATTCAATACTGTCCACATTTCAGCCAATCTGGCCTTCTAGCATTTTCTCCATCCAACATTTCATTTACCATTTCTATATAGTCAGTGCCTCATGGCTGAAATGTATTGTTTCCCTTCTTTCTCTCTCTTGTATTCCTAAACTCATTTCAAGTGTCAGATCAGATGCCAATTCCTACTGAAATCTTTTTAGATCCCTGGGGTTATCAGTGCTTTCTCCCTCTTTTGATAACCTTTCAGTTGCCTACAGAGACACCACTTCTGTGCTAAGGGAAAGTAAATGAAAGATAATTAGCATTTTTCTTGGCAGATATGCATAATATAGAAAAGAATGTGACCCAGGTGCTTCACCTGGCCTTTTGTTTTGCCTAAAATTCATTTGCATGCCAAGAATAGCTCACATTTATAACACTTTAAGGTTTGAGAAGTGTTTTGCATAAATTATCTCAATTTGATGCCAATCAAAGAAGATTTTGGTAGATGTGTAGGTGTTGTCATTCCAAACCTATGTATTCTCTGTTGGTTTTGTTATTGAAAGTGTTCTCTGGGTA
The DNA here is from genome assembly GCF_037893015.1 of Macrotis lagotis. Taxonomy (NCBI): domain Eukaryota; kingdom Metazoa; phylum Chordata; class Mammalia; order Peramelemorphia; family Peramelidae; genus Macrotis; species Macrotis lagotis. The sequence continues at coordinate 68,100,535 of NC_133658.1, forward strand.
GAGAGAATCCCCAAGATAGCTTTTGGGTACCTAAATTCTCAAAATGAGGTTAAATGTGAGATATAAGAAATTCTTTATTCATGCTCAGGCAATTGCCTTTTATATAGTTCTCAAGCAAGACTAGACAAATGGGAGTTAAAAGGTTATAACAAACCTGGGTCTGAGCACATTTTTCTAATTTTCCTTGACTTTCTAACTAGGTATAGTAAGTAACTCACTACTTTTCCTCTTTAAGAGAATCAACCTGCCACGTTCAGGAAGAGGCTTTCTAACCATTGCACCTTATTAGTAAGTAACAGAGATCCAAGGAATTGGACCTAAAATGATAGAAAACCTAATAAAATGGTAAGGAGTAAGTTGTCAAAAATGATACTAGAAGACTTAGCATGTATAATATGGATACACATGGTCTTTATATGTGCTTCCTCACATGTGTCCACTGGCTATGAGAATTTGTGGACTTAAATGTTTTCCACAAGGGTTCTTTGGCAGATATTCTTCACATATTTCCCTTGACCATATATTTTCTTTGAATGTGTCCCTTTCCACACTGATTATATGGTAACTCATAGGAAAGCTCATCTCATTGGTTCATAAATTGATCTTTTCTTGTCACTTTGTGCTATGAGTTGAATAAATATATTTCATTTTGCACTATGTCCTAAAGCTAATTAGAAAAAAAGACTGTGTTGGTAAGGAATCATCAGTTATAATTTTAAATGAATAATGAATTATACAATTTCTATAACCTAGAATAGTTTTGATGTTGTCGTTGTTGCCACTGTTGCTTAATATAGATTTGTGATGCTAATTTCTATTCATTTATTTATGAACGGATCCTTTGAATTCTGGAAGCCTAGATGGCAGAGTAAGCAGTAAATTGTCATAATTGTTCCATATTTCCTACAAACAACCATAAAATAGTGTCCTAAAACATATTCTGGAACAGCAGAACCAGCAAAAGCATGGTCTGAAAAAATCTTTTAAACCACGAACTTGCAAGATTTGCGAGAAAAGTCTGTTTCACCAGGGTAAAAGGAAAATGCAGTCCAAGATAGGAAGCATCTCACCTCCCAGTAGCCAGCCCCACATCAGAAATCAGCAAGAGATGCTGCCCCCTAATGTGGATGAGCAGACAAATACCAATATCAGGACTCCCCTCATGCCTCAGCATAGTCAGGGGTAGGTTCCAGCTCCAAGAAGTGTCATGCTTCCAAATATACCTGGGCAAATAGGTAGCCTCCAGATATCATCCTGAATGTGTATTACAGTATAATTCTGAGGAAAAGGAAATATAAACAAGAAAAACCACAAGACTCAGTATATGCCTCAAACCAGCACCCAATTGAGCACCAGGAAAAGCTGCCAGACCCTGATGATCTTCAACGAAACAGCAGACACTAGATAAACAGCCAGGGCTTGTAGTCACTGGCACAAGAAGCCTGAGACAGTGTCTTCTCCATCCTGGGAGAAGAACTCAAATTTTAAAAAAGGGCAAAATGCCAAAAACATAAACAGATAAAAGAATCTCCCTATACAAAATTATTATGGTGTCAAGGAAGACCAAGACACAAACTCAAAAGAAGACAACAATGTCAAATTACCTATGAGCAAAGCCCCTCCCTCCAAAAAAATTGATCTTAAGCCCATAAATAGTTCAAGGAAGAGCTCAAAAAGGAATTTAAAATTAACTAACAGAGGTAGAAGAAAAATTGGGATAAGAAAAGTGTGATGCAAGATAAATATGAAAAATAAATCAGCATACTGAAAAAAAAACAGTTGCTTAAAAATACAATTGTCCAAATGGCAAAGGTAGTACAAAAGCTGACTGAGGAAAGCAATGTCTTAAAATTTAGCATTGGGGAATTGAAAGCTAATGACTCCATGAGACTTTACAGTTCAATTTGAGAAAAAAATAAAACAAAAACAAATCAAACAAGTCCAAATGAATGAAAAAATGAGAAATATATAATATGTAATTGAGAAAAAATAAAAACAAAAATAAAAAATAGATACAGGAAAGACAATATCAGAATCATTGAACTATCTTAAAGTCATAATCAAAAGGTGTACCTGGTAGCATCTTTTGAGAAATTATCAATGAAAATGTCCTGATATCCTGGTACCAGAAGTCAAAATTGGCATTGAAAGATTCTTCTGATCATCTCAGGAAAGAGATCCCCTAATTAAATATATATATTCAGGTCAAAGAAAAAATGCTGCAAGTGGCCAGAAAGGAACAATTCAAATATTCAAATATTGTGGAGCCACAATCAGGATTAGTTCAGATTTAGCAGCTGCAACATTAAAGGATCAGAGGCCATGGAACATGATATTCTGGAAGTAAAAGAACTAAGATTATAACAAACAATTATCTACCTGAAAAAATTAAGCATAATTCTTCAAAGGGTCATCCATTCAAATTGCATAATTTTGAGCTTCCATAAGAAGACCAGAATTGAACAGCAACCATAACAAAAATATATTAAGACCCAAAAGATTCCAAAATGGGACAGAAGGAAAAGAAAACAAAAGATTTTTATGGTTGTTTTGTCCTTTCAGTTTTTGCAAGGCAGTGGGTCTAAATGACCTGCTCAAGATCACACAGCTAGGCAATTATTATGTGTCTGAGACAGGATTTGACCTCAGATCCTCCTGACTCCAGGGCCAGTGCTCTATCCACTGAACCACCTAGCTGCCCCTAAAACATAAAGTTTTTAATGGAATTGAACTATTTATATCCCTAGATAGGATGATACATGTTTGTAATTCTTAAAACTTATGCCACTAATCATAAAGTTAGAAGGAATATATGTACACTAATAATAATATTATAAGGAATGTAGACATAGACATGACTGAAAGATAAATTTGAGACAATGACATAAAATTATTAAAGTATGAGAAAAATGTAGTTTGGGTGCATAAGGAATGGAGAAATAGAATGGGGTAAATTATTTCACAATAATAGATGTAAAAAACCTGTTAAAATGCTTGGAAAGATGAGAGTGGGTGATGTTCGGCACTTTAAACCTACTGTCAGTAGTATTGACTTTGGATCAAAGATTAAATAATATACACTTTATTTGAATATAGAAATCTATTTTCACTTAAGAAAGTAAGAAGGGGGAAATACTAAACAAAAGGTGATTTGGAGAACTGACAGAATAGAAGACAGACTAGGGAAGGCAGTAGAAAGAAGAAAAACACAATTGAGAAGGGAAAGGGTGAATAGAAAGGACAACCAGGCAAAAAGAATTGTTTGCTTTTCATTCTCAAAGAAAACAGTGATATCAGGGGGATGGTGTCATGATATGCAAGTAAATTGGATTTAAATGAGAGGAGATTGTACAAAATCGCCAGTCTCATTTTTTCTTCCAGAATCTGGTTCCAGTGGTCAAGTACAGATTAAAATGACAGGAGATGGTCTGGATAAAGTGAGAAACACCGGCCTTTTTGAGACATAAAGTCTAAGAGGTCTCAGTTTTGAGGTAATGGCTATTCAGTGATTAAGGCTAGATAAAATAGAAATGAGACGAAGAATAGTATCTTATATTTAGGTCAAAAAAAAAAGTATCAAATTGGGAGAGGAAGGCCCTCAAGGTTTTACAGTGACTAAGTTAGAAATGAAGCAAAGATTGGTCATTTTTTTTCCATTGGCAAAGTATATTTTATAAAGCCTGGGCAACTACACTCTTAGAACACATCTTTCCCAAATTTCTCTTTTTTCCAGGGTCCTATGGTCCTAATATTTATGCAGTTCACAATTGTTCCTTATTCTTAAATTTTCTTAGATATCTTCAAATCCAGGGATCACAGTCTGGCATTTCTTCTTTTATTTTTTTCTCAGATTTATTTTTTCTTTCTTTATTTATTTTCATTCATGTGTATTTTGGAGTTACAAAATTTCTCTCCATCCTCCCTTCTCAACCACTTCTTCCCAGCAGGGAACAGTCAGGTTAGCATTTTGCATACATATTTTGATAAACATTTACAAATTAGTAATTTTTGGCATGAGGAATTAGGATTAAGGGAAAGAGATATATGAGATAATTTTTTATAAAGTGTTCATCAGATTCAGAAGGGTTATATTTTTTTCAGTGTGTTTTGTTTTATTTTGTTTTGTTTTTTTTCCTTTGGTTTGGGATAAAATAGTCCATAGCCAGTCAAATACAGTTGTCCTCGCTCTCTGGACTGCCAAGAGGAGCAGCGTCAATCAGTGTTCTTCTCATAATTGTTGTGGATGTGTACATTGTTTGTTTGATTCTACTCCCTTCACCCAGCATCAGATCCCCTAAGTCATTCAATGCTTCTTTAGAGTTCGACCCTTTATGATTTCTTTTAGGACAATAATATTCCATTGTATTCATGTACCATAACCTGTTTAACCATTCCCCAGCTGATGGGCATTCCCTCAATTTCTAATTCTTTGCCATTTTCAAAAAAGCTGCTATGAATATTTTGGAACATGCAGTATTTTTCCCAATTTTGATAATTTCTTCTTGATGTATACACCTAGAACTGGAATTTACTGGGTCAAAGGGTATGAACAGTTTTATAGCTCTTTAGGAATGGTTGTATATTGCTCTCCAGAAAGGTTGGATCTGTTTACAACGCCACAAGAATTGCATCAATGTCCCAATACTCCCACAACGTCTCCAACATTGATCATCTTCCATTTTTCTCATGTTTACTAATCTAATAGGTGTGAAAAGAAACCTCACTGTTGTTTTAATTTGCATTTCTCTAATAAAAATGATTTGGAGCAGTTTTCATATGATTATATATAGCATTATTTTCTTCATTTGAAAACTCCATATCCTTTGATTATTTATCAGTTGGGGAATGACTTGTGGATCTTATAACTTTGATGCAATTCTCTATATATTTTAGAAATGAGACCTTTATTAGCAGTCCTGGTTGTGAAGATATTTTCCCAGCTTTTTGATTTCCTTCTAATTTTTGCAGTATTGATTTTTATTAGTGTAAAACCTTTTTAATTTAATACAGTCAAAATCATTCATTTTGCAGTTTACAATGTTCTCTAATTCTTGCTTGTCATAAATTTATCCCTTTTCCATACATCAAATAGATAAATTTTCTTGTGTATTAATTTTTCTATGATGTTTCTAAGTCTAAATCCTGTACCTATTTTGACCTTATTTTGATATAAGGTATGGGATGTGGATCCATGCCTAGTTTTTGCCATACTATTTTCCAGTTTTTGCAAAAATTTTTGCCAAAATAATGAATTCTTGTCCCAGAAGCTGATGTATTTGGATTTCTCAAATTGTAGATTGCTATAGTCTTTTACTGGCTTTTCTTCTAAACCTATGCTAATCCACTGATCCTTTATTTTATTTCTTAACCAATACCAGGAAATTTTGATGGCTGTTGCTTTATAGTATGCTTTTAGATCTAGTAGAGCTAGTCTACCTTGCCTTATATTATTTTTTATTAGTTTCTTTGCTAGTCTGGTCCTTTTGTGGCTCTTGGATAAATTTTGTCACTATTTTTTTCTTGTATGATAAAGTGGTTATTAGGTAGTTTGATTGGTATAGCACTGAATAATTTAATTTGGGTAGAATTTTCATTTTTATTATATTAGCTCAACCTAACCCTGAGCATTTGAAATTTTTTCAATTATTTAGACTAGCCTTTATGTGGGTGAGCAGTACTTTATAATTGTGCTCATATAGTTTCTGTAAAGGTCTTGGGTGGTAAATTCTCAAGTATTTAATGTTGTCTATAATTATTTTAAATGGAATTTCTCTTTATATATCTGTTGCTCTTGGACTTTGTTGTTCATATATAGAAATGATGATTATTTATGTGGCTTTATTTTATATCATACTACTTTGTGGAATTTGCTAACTATTTAAAGGAGTTTTTTTAGATGATTTTAGATGATTTTTTAGATGATTTTGTGATTCTCTTGTTATACCATCAAATCATCTGCAAAGAGTAAAAGCTTTGTTTCCTGATTGGCAATTCTGATTCCTTCCATTTCTTTTTTTTCTTCTCTTATTGTTACTACTAGCATTTCTAATACTATATTGAATAATAGTGATGATAATGGATATCCTTGTTTCCCTCCTGATTTTATTGGAAATGCTCCAAGTGCATTACCATTACATTTAATATTTGTTGATGGCTTTAGATAGATACTATTTATTATTTTAAGGAAAACTATATTTATTCCTAAATTTTCTAATATTTTTAAAGGAATGGATGTTGTATTTGATCAAAGGCTTTTTCAGCATCTATTGCAATAATCATAGAAATTCTTTTGGTTTTGCTATTGACATGTTTATGTTGAGAGTTTTCCTAATATTTTACCATCCCTGTTATAAAGCCTACCTGATCATGGCATATTGTCCTAGAAATATCTTATTGTAGTCTTATTGCTAAAATTTTATTTAAGATTTTTGAATGAGTATCCTTAGGGAAATTGGTCTATAATTTTCTTTGATTGTTTTGGTTCTTCCCAGTTTAGGTATCAGTACCATATTGGTGTCATAAAAGGAATTTGGCAGAATTCCTTCTTTTTTCATTTTTTAAAAATAGTTCCTGTGGAATAGGAATTAATTGTTCCTTAAATGTTTGGTAGAATTCACTTGTAAGTCCATCAAGACGGGAAACTTTTTCTTAAGGAGTTTATTGGTGGTTTCTTCAATTTCTTTTTCTTAAATAGTGTTATTTAAGTAACTTATTTCCTTTTCTGTAAATCTGAGCAGTTTGTATTTTTGTAAATATTCATCCACTTCATTCAAGTTATCCAATTTATTGGCATACAATTCAGGCAAAGTAGCTCTAGATTATCTTTTTTAATTCTCTCTTCCTTTGTGGTTAGTTCCTCCTTTTCATTTTTGATACTGGTAATTTGATTATCTTCTTTCTTTTTTTAACCAAATTAACCAAAATATTTTTCTATTATATTGTATTGATATTTTAATAGAAACAACTCTTTGAGCTAAATGATTTTCTTGCTTTCAATTTTATTAAACTCTCCCTTGATTTTTGGAATTTTCTAATTTGGTATTTAATTGAGGATTTAAAATTTGTTCTTTTTCTTGCTTTTTTAGGTGCATACCTAATTCATTTATTCATTGATCTCTTTATCTATTTTTTTTATGTAAGACTTTAGAGATATAAAGTTTCCTCTCAAAACTGCCTTGGCTGTATCCCATAAATTTTGGTTTGATGTATCATTATTATCATTTTCTTAGATATAATTATTATTTCTAATATTTGCTGTTTGATCCACCCATTATTTAAGATAAAGTTAATTAATTTACAATTAGTTCTTGGTTTATCCTTCCATGACCCTTTATTACATGTAATTTTTATTGCATCATGATCTGAGAAGTGTGTATGTCATTTTTACCTTTCTGCATTTGATTATAAGGTTTTTGTACCCTAGTACATCATCAGTTTTAGTGAAGGTGTCATGTACTGATGAGAAAAAGATATATTCTTTTCTATCTCTATTAAATTTTTTCTAGAGGTCTATCATATCTAAGTTTTCTAAGATTTAGTTCACCTTCTTAGCTTCCTTCTTGTTTATTTTGTTGTTGGATTTATCTAGTAATGAGAGAGGGAGATTGAGGGCCCCAATTATTAAAATTTTGATGTCTATGTCTCATTGTAATTCGCTCAGCTTTTCCTCTAGGAATTTGGATTCTATACCACTAAGTGCATAAGTTTTTAGTATTCATTATAAATGGTGCCTTTTAGAAGATGTAGTTTCTTTCCTTATCCATTTTAATAAGATTGATTTTTGCTTTTACTTTGCCTGAGATTAGCATTGCTACAACAGACTTTTTTTTACTTCCTCTGAGGCATAATATATTTTGCTCCAAACTTTTACCTTTACCCTGTGTGTATTTTTCTGTTTCAAATGTGTTTCTTGTAAACCACATATTGTAATATACTGGTTTTTAATCCATTCTGCTATTTCTGTTTATGGGATAGTTTAGCCCATTCACATTTATAACTAACATTACTAATTCTGTTTTTCCCTCCATGCTGTCTTTTTTCCATTTATATTTTTCTCTTTCCTTTTCTCTTATTCCTCCTCACCACAAATTTACTACCTTTTTCACTTATACCTTTCCTTCCCTTTTTATCAGTCCCTTCTTCTGTTATCTTCCCCTTCACTAGTCCCCCTTACCCTTCCTGGCACATTAAGTTAGTTTTTAAACCCAAGTGGGAATGTATCTTATTCCCTCATTCGGCTAAATCTATTGAATAGAATTTAGTCAGCATTCATATTCTCCCTTCTTTCCCTCTAAATTATAAATCTTTGTGCCTCTTTCCTTGGTGTTATTTATTGCTTTAATATTATTAATCTGTTATCATCAATCACAGTTTGATGATTTGATTGCTTCATAAACTCATATTGTTATCAAGATATCATCACTGGATTATTTATTTGATTGTTTGATAAGCAGCATTGACTCAAATTGCATCAAATTATAATTTAAAAAAATTTTTTTTGCAAGGAAAATGGGTTAAGTGGCTTGCCCAAAGCCATACAGCTAGGTAATTATTCCGTACCTGAGGCAGAATTTGAACTCAGGTACTCCTGACTCCAGGGCCAGTGCTCTATCGACTTGTGCCACCTAGGTACCCTGCATGAAATTATAATTAGTCATTTTTTTCCTTTCCCCCTTTTAAAGTATATTTAAAGGACAAATAATCCTCCTCATCAACCAAAATATTATCCAAAGCCATATCATTTCTTGAACTATTTGTACCCCTCCCCCAATATTTGATTTTTTTTTCTACTTGCAATTTTCTTTCCTTTATTTGAGAGTCCTGGAATTTGTTTATTACAAATCATGGAATTTTTCTCCTAGGATCACTTTCTGGAGGGGTTCTGTGGACTAGATTTGGACAGTTTTTTTCCCCCTTATAATTTCATGTATTATATTTTCCAGGTTCTTTTCTTTATCCAGGCTTTCTAGTAATTCAATGATTTGTAGACTGTCTCTCCTGGATCTATTTGCCAGATCATTCATTTTGCCTAAAATGTACCTTATATTTTCTTCAATTTTTTTTAACCTTTTTATTTCATTTTATGAAATCTTGTAGTCTTGTTGATTCATTGGTTTCTATTTGTTCAGTTCTAATTGTTAGGGTTTTATCTTCCTCAATTACCTTCTGTCTTTCCTTTCCTGGTTATTTTTACTTTTAATGTAGTTTATTTCTTTGGTCAATTTTTTATAATTTTCCTGCCTGACTTTTGTTTCTTTTTTCCATTTTTCTTCTTCCTCTCTTCTTTGGTTTTTAAATTCTTTTTTTTTTTAGCTTTTTGATGAACTTTTGTATTTGAGTCCAATTTATAGATAGTTTCATACTTCCCCTTGAGTGATTTTGTACTGCTTTCTTCTTCAGATATGGCATTGTTGTCATCATTGTCTGTAAAGTAGTTTTCTACAGTAAGCAATTTTTTTAGCTTTTTTTGTTCAACTTGGCTGTTTTAGCTCTGCTCTTGGGGTACAGGGAGTACAGTTCCAAGGTTTTCTTTTTCTTTTTTTTTTTTTTGCTCTTGTGGTTTAGACTTTGCATGAGCTAGAGTCCTCCCTGGACTTTAGTCCACTTTTCCCCCAAAGAGACAGACCTTCACTGAAGATCCTCCAAGATGTCTATATTTGAAAACTTCTTTAAATTTTCTCTTTGTCTTGTTGGGATCTGTACTTGAATGTCAGAATAGAAGCTTCATTTATCTTTGGTAGGGTAAAGCTCCAGGGGAATGTGAGTTTCACACTGCTGTCTTTATATTCACACATTTCTGCATTCTCTTCTCCAATTTAACCCCCACACAGCTGCTTTTGATTTCTTTAATATAAATCTTGACCTGGTCGTGATCATAGGTAAATTCTGTTGACTCCATTTTATCTGCAGCATCAAATAAAAAAAATCCATATTATTTAAAAGATTTCATGATCTGGTCACATTCTACCTTCCCAGTCTGATTAGTTGGCTCCTCTCCATGAGCTCTATGATCTGGACAAGTGGCCTCATTGTTCTTTCTTACCCAGGACATATCATTTCCATCTCTGTATTTTTACTGCATGCAATGAACATGCTCCCCCCTCACTTCTGCCTCTTGGAATCACCCACTAATTTAGACTCAAATCAAGTACTACCTCCTATATAAGTCTCTTACTGTTTCCAAAAGCTAATAGCATATACCCTATTTAAAAGACATCAACTCCCAGCCTGAAAACTCTTAAGTGAAGCCCAATACAAAATAAAGAAAAATATATAATGGATAATGTTAATTTATTGTTTTCTAAGTTATTATGTAGCCAACACGGATATATTTCCATTTGACTTTGACACCAGTGTTCTAGAGGACAGGGTAGGGAGAGGAAGAATTGTGGGAAATAATATTGAAAAGGTACACTTTCTATTAGGTTTGGCATGCAAATTTTAATTTTTAATCTCCTCCAAAAATCTTACATCGGTTTTATATATGTCTAAAGAAACATGTTATCTCTCCTTGCTATACTACAAAATCCTCAAGGGCAGGGGCTAGTTTTGTTTTTCATTCTATCTCCAATGTCTAGCACATGGCAAAAGCTCAAAAATACTTAATAACTGATGATTAAAAGTAAGATGAAATACTTCAAATTGATCTTCATAAAACACAATTCTAAAATGTGTTCTGCCTGATTGCTTAATAATGTGCAAATTTTTTTCCCTGTAATTCAAGACCCATCATAAATTCTCCCCAATAATAATCACAATATAATTACCTTAGTTTTACAAAGAGTGACTGATTTATTATAAGAGTAAAATGGTCTCTTGTATTCACCATCAATGAGCTTGGAATTCAAATCCTACCAATTGGATATGAAACTCCTAAGACTAAAAATATGCAAAGCATTAAACAATCTCTTGGTAGTTTCTCATCAGTAGTCCCATGTCAATGAAAAAAACAGATCTGATCTTTAAAAACAAGCAAACAAATCTTGATGCAGGTTTTTTAGATTTGCAAGATTCTTTTATCACAACAACTCTGTGCAACAATTACATATTATGATCTTCATTTTATAGGTAAAGAAAGAGTGCCTTAGAGCACAACCTCTTAGCTGAGTATGAGGGTTAATATGAATCTAGATCTTTTGACTCAGAGCCACATATTCCAATGTAATCTTCTGATCTTATCTTCTATCATTCTTCTCATACAATGTGCTCAAGGGCTAGGTCAAATGCAATTCCTCCAAGGAACCCTCCAGGATCCTGGAAGTGAACTCTATTGATGGCAAAATCCCAAACCACTCCAAACCTCTCTAATTCTGCTGTTGTGATCTGGCTTTGCTAAGAAGCAATAAGAGAGCTGACTGTGATCAATAGGGCAGGGGCTCTTTGCTAAAAGTGAGACGACCCCATGGACCAGAATGGTTATCACAAAGGTCCAGAATCATTACTGAATGAAAAGAATAGGATGAAGAGAAATATCCAAGAATCATAACTATGAATGTGAATGAGATGAACTCTCATAAAACAGAAGTAGATAATAAATGAAACCAAAATCAAAATTATACAATATGTTGTTTATAAGAAAATAAGTAGAGAGATGCACACAGAGCAAAGGTACTCTAGAGAAGAATCTATTATGCTTCAGCTAAACTAAAACAAAAGGATACACTTCCAGCCAAGATGGCAGAGAAAAGCCAGGTCCTGGGCTCAGGTCTCCTGATCTTCCCTCCTAAACAATATGAAACACACCTCTTAATGGAAGTCCTATCAGCAAAACCCAGAAATAGAAGCTAGGAGAACAACACCTAGCTCAGGGTCTGTCTTCAAGGATCTGGGGTGTGGCAGATGCATAGTGCCCCTCAGCCAGTGGGGGAAGGGTGAGAGCTGGGTTAATCTAAGATCAGCCCAAGGGGTTTTCAATGTGGGAACCACTTTGCTGTGGGAACCACATTGCTCTGAGTAACAACCAGAGAGTGAAGGGATGACCATGGGACTAACAGTCTGGGACTTACAGGAAGTACTGGAAGGTAGGTGCCAGCCTCTATCACCCTATCCTGGCTGTAAGGAGATATTACATTCAGTGAGAAAAGCCTTCAACATCCCCACTAGCCACTTTGTAAACAAAGCCTTCAGCACCCCCTACTGGCCAACTGGAGATACTATACTCAGTGAGTAAAGCCTCTAGGGATCTCAATACCAACCTCTGTGAACCAGTCCCTCCTCCAGCACAAGATCTTAGAAAATGAAGAAATGCCATTGAAAAGGAGTACCATAGAAAACATCCTAGAAGGAAAAAGACCATAATTCAGAAAGATGCAGAACCCCTGGGGAGAATATTAATTTGGCCTCCAGCACAGAAATATTTCCTTGGAAAAATAAGGAAAGAGTTTAAAAATCAATTGGGAAATTTGGGAAAAGAAACCCAAGAGAAGATTAACATCTTGCAACAAGAAAACACATGCTTGGAAAGTACAATTGGGCAAATGCAAAAAGAAAATAATTCTTTCAAAAACTCAAATGATTAAAGGGAAAACTCTTACAAAAATAAAATTGACTAATTGAAAGGAAATTGCAAAAGGTAAATGATGAAATTTCTTCCCTAAAATGAATGCAGTCTGTGGAAATCAGTGACTTCATGAGACAATGAGAAGCTGTTAAAAACCAAAAAAAAAAAAAAAAAAGAAAAAATAGAAGAAAATGTTAATACCTCATCAGTAAAACCACTGACCTTGAGAATAGATCGAGGAAAAATAACCTAAAAATTATTGGTCTTCTTCAAAACATTGAAGAAAAAAAAAAAAAGCCTGAACTCAATATTACAGGATTATTGATGGAAAACTGCCCTGATATCATGGAACCAGAGGAGCCAAATAATTACTGAAACAATACATCGATTCTCTCCAAAAAGGGATCCCAAAATGAAAACACCAAGGAATATTGTAGCCAAATTCCAGAACTATCAGATAAAAGAGAAAATCCAGCAAGCAGCTAGAAAGAAACAATTTAAATACCAGCCAGCAACAGTAAGGATTATACAGGACCTGACAACATCAACATTAAGGGATCATAGGGCCTGGAATGAAATATTCCAAAAAGCAAGGGAGCTTGGAATGCAGGCAAGAATCTTCTATCCAGAAAACCCGAGCCTTCTCTTCCAGGACAAAAGATGGACATTTAATGAAATAGGAGACTTCCAACTGTTCCTGATGAAAAGACCAGAACATAATAGAGAACTTGGACTTCAATCAGGAGACTCAGAGACACATGAAAAGGTAAAATTAAAAAAAAAAAGGAGGGAGGGAATAAACCTGTTATCAAATAAGATGAAACTGGGCAATATCCCTACCTGGAAAAAAAAGACTTTAACGACTCTCGAGAATTGTAACTATTAGAAAGAATTTAATTAGCCAGAAGAGATGGAAAGGAATGATGTATTTGAAAATCTGTTACCCAATAATATAAAATTGGAAATATCCTTACATAAGAGAAAGACTAACAACTCTCAAGAATTGTAATTCTAGCAGAGAAAATAGCCAGAAGTGATGGACACTCAAGACTTTTCTGTGACTCAGATAGAATGATTTAACATTAATAACTCCTTAAAAAGTGGGACAGTAAAGAGGAGGATGGAAGAGACTGAATGGGGTAAATCTTATTACATTAGGAGGTATAAAGGACTTATTACAAGAGAGGGAAAGAAGGGAGGAGGTGAGAACTGCCTGAATTTTATTCTCATCAGATTGGCTTTAAGTTAACATATGTACAGTTAAGTTAAGAAACTTACCTTTAAGGTCTTAAAAGGGGAAAGGGGGAGGGGGGGAAGAAAGGGGGAATCAGCAGAAAGAAGAATGGAAAGAAAAAAGGGGAAAAGGGAAAGGGGAAAAAAGTGGAGAGGGGTTGTATATAGAAGGGCAAACACACTAAATGTGGTGGTAATCAGAAACAAAAATGCTGGGGAATATGGATAAAGGGGGGTAAGGAAAATACAAGCAGAGGGAATATAACATGGAAGGCAATAAAGAGTTAGTAATTATGACTTTGAATGTGAATGGGATGAACTCTCCCTTAAAATGTAAAAGAAACACCTGAAGCAGAGAGATACATATAGAGTAAATGTAAATGGTTGGAGCAAAATATATTTTGCTTCAACTGAAGTGAAAAAATCAAGGGTAGCAATCCTTTTCTCAGAAAAAGCAGCTGCAAAAATAGCATTAAAAAGAGATAAAGAAGGAAACTATATCTCCTAAAAGGTACCATAGACAATAAAGTAATTTCAGTACTAAATATGTATGCACCCATGGTGTAGCATCCAAATTCTAGAGGAGAAGTTGAAGGAGTTACAGGAAGATATAGAAATCAATACTCTACTCAACCTCCAACTCTCAGATTTAGATTAATCTAACTATAAAATAAACACAAACATAATATGGAGGTAAATAGATACTTAGAAAACCTATATTATGATAGACATATGGAGGAAACTGAATGGGGATAGAAAGGAATATGCTTTCTCTTCTGCAGTACATGGCATGTACACAAAATTTGACCATGTACTAGGACATGAAAACCTAATGATCAACTACAAAAGGCAGAAATAGTGAATACATGTTTCTCAGATCATAATGCAATAAAAATCATATGCAATATGGGAACAGGGATATATTGGCCCAGAACTAACTGGAAACTAAATAACCTCATTTTAAAGAAGAGGTTCAAACAACAAATTATAGAAAGAATTAATTATTTTATCCTAGATAAAGACAATAATGAAACAACATACCCAAACCCATGGGATACACTGAAGGCAGCTGTCAGGGGGTGTATTATGTCTATAAATGCTTATATGAATAATTTATAGAAAGAGAAAATCAATTAATTAAATATGCAACTAAAATTAGAGAAAGTACAAATTAAAAACCCCCAGTTAAATAAAACTATTGTACTAATAAATAAAAACAAGACCTGATTTTATGAAAAAAATTAATAAAATTTATAAGCCTCTGGTCAATTTGATTAAAAAAAGAAAGAAGAAAACTAAATTGCTAGTATCACAAATGAAAAAGGTGGACTCACCACCAATTTGGAGGAAATTAAAGTAATAATTCAGAATTATTTTTCCCAACTCTATGCCAATAAATTTGATAATGTAAATGAAATGGAGGGATATTTACAAAAATATATTTGCCTAGGTTAAATGAAGAGAAAATTGAATACCTAAATAACCCTATCTCAGAAAAAGAAATTAAACAAACCATTACTAAACACACTAAGAAAAAATCTCCAAGGCCAGATGGAATCACAAGTGAATTTCTATCAAACATTTAAGGAACAACTTGTGATCTGTCTTTTCTAAGAAGCAATAAGAGACTTTACTGTGATCAATAGGGCAGGGGCCCTTTGCTAAAAGAGAGATGACCCCACAGACCAGAATGGTTATCACAAAGGTCAGAATCATTATTGAATGAAAAGAATAAGATGAAGAGAAATACCCAAGAATCATAACCATGAATGTGAAGCAGAGAGGTACATATAGAGTAAAAGTAAAAGGTTGGAACAAAGTATATTTTGCTTCAACTGAAGTGAAAAAAGCAGGGGCGGTAATGCTTATTTCAGACAAAGCAGCTGCAAAATAGATGTTTTTTCTTACAATCATTTTTTATCCCAATCAATTTTGCAAGATTTGTATTTTACAACTTTCCTCCTTCCACCTTTCTCTCCCTCTCCCCAAACAGAAGGCAGTCTGACAATCTTTACATTTGTTCTCATGATATGCATATATTAAAATGAATGTGATGAGAGAAAAAAACATGGTTTTAAGGAAGAGAGAATTATTAGAGATAGAAAAATGATGTAATACATAAGACAAGTTATTTTTAGCAACAGAAGATAATATTTGGTCTTCATTTAAACTCCATTGTTCTTTCTTTGGATACAGATGTTATTCTTCAACAGAGATCCTCTAAAATTGTCTGTGATTATTGCACTGATGGAGTGAGCAAATCCATTAATGTTGATCATCACGGCCATGTTGCTGTTAGTGTGTATAATATTCTTTTGCTTCTGTTCACTTCATTCAACATCACTTCATACAAGTCTTTCCAGCTCTGAAGTCCTTTTCCATCTCATTTTTAATAGAACAGAATTGACTAAAAAGCAGAGCTACTATGAATATTTTTGTACAATCTCTTCAAGTTACAGACCCAGTAGTGGTATTGTTGGATCAAAGGGGCTGCACATTTTTATTGCCCTTTAGGCAAAATTCTAAAATTCCTCTCCAGAAATATTAGATCAGTTTACAGCTCCACCAATAATGCATTAGTGGTACCAGATTTCTGACATTCGCTTGAACACTGATTATTATTCCTTCTAATCATATTGGCCAATCTGAAAGGTATGGGGTGGTACCTCAGAGATGTTTTAATTTACATTTCTCTAATCAGTAATGATTTAGAGCAATTTTTCATCATGACTATAGATAGCTTTGATTTACTCATCTCCAAATTGCCTTTGCACAGTCTTTGACCATTTGTCAATGGGAAGATGACATTTAAAAAAAAGATTGACCCCAGTTCTCTAAATATTTAAAATGAGTCTTTTGTCAGAAACAGTAGTTGTAAAAATTGTTTACCAATTTACTGCATTTCTTTTGATCTTGTTTAGAGTGGGTTTGTTTGTGCAAAAGCTTTTTAATTTAATGTATTCAAAATTATCCAATATGTTT